>NW_025963858.1:0-195233 GCF_023055435.1 Haliotis rufescens
ACAGGATTGGATATGGCTCATATCTACCATTTAGGTTTGTTTCGTGCCGTGCCGGCTGTGCTGGGCTGGGCTGGGCTGGGCTGGGCTGGGCTGGTGGGGCTGGGCTGGGCTGGGCTGGCTGGACTGGGCTGGGCTGGGCTGGGCTGGGCTGGGCTGGGCTTCAAGTTTGTATTAACAATATGTGCCGTGAAAACAGCTGGCCAGGTCAATAGGAAAGAACCAACTAATGCGGCAGAAAAATAGTTGAAACATAGATATCTGAAATATAGCTAAAGTTTAATACTGTGGCTCCAAGTCTGATCCAAAGTATGAGGTGTAGCAGCCAACGAATGTTCATTGCCTTTAACGTTCTCTGATCATGTCTTACTTAAGTTTAACGCCACCGTAAAACATTCATTCAGCAACGCATGTATATATTTACAAAAGATAATTACAAGCAAGGAATCGAACTCCCCATCACAGTTTCAAATAGCGCGACTCGCTGCCGTATATCTCTGTAAATGGGTGTGTCAGTTTTCCTGTCATACCTTCACATTTTGGGAGGTACGCGAAAGGAATCAGGCATGCACGTGTTCATTTGGTTATGCGCGGGAGTATACAAATTGTGGTTCCAGGACAATATGTTTCCAGAGTATATTTGTTTGCCAAAATAATCTAATAATTGACAAGAAGTGCAATAAATATGTCTATATTACAAAGGTGTGAATGTAAGGGGGAAATGTTAGGTCTCACCAGCTTATTAGTAGGTAATTGCCTTGCAGTCAAGTCAACAACAGATTTAAATGCTTTTATTTCTTAATAGTCCAGGCCCTTAAGGGAATATCTCGCGTTGTGTCTACAAGCACCAAATTTCGCACTGGTGTAGACCAGAACATACTAAATTCACCTTTGGAGGGCAAATAGCATTGAACATGATACAAAACATCACCAGCATGGGCATCTGCAGCTGGTGCAATAGATTTACCCTTCAACTGGAAGTTATCATTAGACTTTGCCCAGCTTTTTAGATGTGCATCTACGGTGTCAGTTGCCACCTTGCGTATATTGGTCTGGTCATCTCCATCACAGATAATGCAGCATTTAACATTACTGCCTTTTCCATAGGATGCCCCCGCTGATCTGAATTTTTGGGGTGGACTCTGTGTTCATGTTTTTGACGCAGCCTCTTCTTACGAGAACTACTACAGTAGCTCCTACATGATTTGTGATACTTAGCATTATAGGATCTGAGTGTTGCAACAATACCTGATCCATTTTTTACTTGGTCAAAGAAGACTGAAATATCCAACTGAACGGCATTGATTTCCTTAAAGTCAGTCAGGTTTCTGCCAAGAGTGAAAAGTCCTTCTGCCTTTGGTGTTTGCAACTCTTCACTTTTATCTGACTGGCAAACACAGCAAAGTCCCCTACAGAGATGGAAAAATAGGAATACATTCACTGGACAAGTAGCCATATACGCCACCTACGTGTGATTAATGCACAATTAGTCATGACCACCTATATCAGCGTTTCTTGAAGAAGTAAAAATACATGCAAGGAACAATTCATGTGACCTTTATGTGTTCAGTAATATAAACCATCAACCACCAGCAGTGCGTTATACTCATTTGCAGACCAGAAAATAACATTATTATGTGACATCCAAATTAAACCTGAACCTTAAGTATGCCCCTGGAAAACCTCTGGACAAAGCGTATTTTGTATGTCAACACAAAGCTCAAAAACCTATGAAAAGAGCCTTCATTCATGATCCTATGACTTTTGGTTATTTAAATAGGACAGAATCCAATAGGGATTGGCGGCCATCATGGATTTTACTAATATGGCGGCCCCCATTGATCACCGGCTTTGGCGCCCTCCAAAAATGAAGTTCTGGTCTACACCTGTCTACACCTACAGATCTCCTGGTTCCCTAACCCTAAGTCTGTTAAAGGGGAGCCCTACCGATGTCCTGGTTACCTTACCCTAAGACTGTTAAAGGGGAGCCTTACCCTTATCCTGATTCCCTAACCCTAAGACTGTAAAGGGGAGCCCTACCCATGTCCTGGTTACCTAACCCTAAGACTGTTAAAGGGGAGCCCTACCCTTGTGCTGATTCCCTAACCCTAAGACTGTTAAAGGGGAGCCCTACCCATGTCCTGATTCCCTAACCCTAAGACTGTTAAAGGGGAGCCCTACCCTTGTCCTGATTCCCTAACCTTGAGACTGTTAAAGTGGAGCCCTACCCATGTCCTGATTCCCTAACCGACTGCTAAAAGGGAGCCCTGCCCTTGCCCTGATTCCCTAACCCTAAGACTGTTAAAGGGGAGCCCTACCCATGTCCTGATTCCCTAACCCTAAGACTGTTAAAAGGGAGCCCTACCTTTGCCATGATTCCCTAACCCTAAGACTGTTAAAGGGGAGCCCTACCCTTGCCCTGATTCCCTAACCCTAAGACTGTTAACGGGGAGCCCTACCCTTGTCCTGATTCCCTAACCTTGAGACTGTTAAAGTGGACCCCTACCCATGTCCTGATTCCCTAACCGACTGCTAAAAGGGAGCCCTACCTTTGCCCTGATTCCCTTACCCTAAGACTGTAAAAGGGGAGCCCTGCCCTTGCCCTGATTCCCTAACCCTAAGACTGTTAAAGGGGAGCCCTACCTTTGCCCTGATTCCCTAACCCTAAGACTGTAAAAGGGAGCCCTACCCCTGATTCCCTAACCCTAAGACTGTTAAAGGGGAGCCCTACCTTTGCCATGATTCCCTAACCCTAAGACTGTTAAAGGGGAGCCCTACCCTTGCCCTGATTCCCTAACCCTAAGACTGTTAACGGGGAGCCCTACCCTTGTCCTGATTCCCTAACCTTGAGACTGTTAAAGTGGACCCCTACCCATGTCCTGATTCCCTAACCGACTGCTAAAAGGGAGCCCTACCTTTGCCCTGATTCCCTTACCCTAAGACTGTAAAAGGGGAGCCCTGCCCTTGCCCTGATTCCCTAACCCTAAGACTGTTAAAGGGGAGCCCTACCTTTGCCCTGATTCCCTAACCCTAAGACTGTTAAAGGGGAGCCCTACCCATGTCCTGATTCCCTAACCCTAAGACTGTTAAAGGGGAGCCCTACCTATGTCCTGATTCCCTAACCCTAAGACTGTTAAAAGGGAGCTCTACCCTTGCCCTGATTCCCTAACCCTATGACTGTTAAAGGGGAGCCCTACCAATGTACTGGTTACCTAACCGTAAGACTCTAGAAGGGGCATTGTACCTATGCTTTGGTTCCCTTATCTGAAGACTCTAATATGGAAGCCAGCCCTTTCCTTACCCTAAGACACTTGAAGGGGTGCTATACCCTTGTTCAGGCTCCCAAACCCCAAGACACTTACAGGAGAGCTATATTCTTGCTCAGGTTCCCTAACCCTAAGACACTTAAAGGGGTTCACTAACTTTACTCAGGTTTCTAACCCTAATTAACTTAAAGGGGTTCCCTCGCCAAAAACTAGTTCCCTGCCCTTGAGACTCAAAACGGGGTGTCCTAACCTTGCCCTGGTAACCTAACCCTAAGAAACTTAAAGGGGTGCTCTACCCTTGCTCAGGTTCCCTAACCCTAAGACACTTAATGGGGTTCACTGCCTTTGCTCAGGTTCCTAACCCTAAGACACTTAATGGGGTTCACTGCCTTTGCTCAGGTTCCCTAACCCTAAGACACTTAATGGGGTTCACTGCCTTTGCTCAGGTTCCTAACCCTAACACACTTAATGGGGTTCACTGCCTTTGATCAGGTTCCTAACCCTAAGACACTTAATGGGGTTCACTGCCTTTGCTCAGGTTCCTAACCCTAACACACTTAATGGGGTTCACTGCCTTTGCTCAGGTTCCTAACCCTAAGACACTTAATAGGGTTCACCACCCTTGCTCATGTTATCTTACCCTAAGACCCTAACCCTAACCCTAACCCTAACCCTAACCCTAGCCCTAACCTTTAACCCTGCCTTACATTTGCTCAGGTTCCCAAATCCTAAGACACTTAATGGGGTTCACTACCTTTGCTTAGGTTTCTAACCCTAAGACACTTAATGGGGTTCACTACCTTTCCTTAGGTTCCTAACCCTAAGACACTGAATGGGGTTCACTACCTTTGCTCAGGTTCCTAACCCTAAGACACTTAAAGGGTTTCGCTACCTTTACTCAGGTTCCTAACCCTAAAACAGTTAAAGGGTTTCGCTACCTTTGCTCAGGTTCCTAACCCTAAGACATCTAAAAGGGGTTCACTACATTTGCTCAGGTTCCTAACCCTAAGACACTTAAAAAGTTTTGCTACCCTTGCTCAGGTTCCTAACCCTAAGACACTTAAAGGGTTTCGCTACCTTTGCTCACGTTCCTAACCCTAAGACACTAAAAGGGTTTCGCTACCTTTGCTCAGGTTCCTAACCCTAAGACACCTAAAAGGGGTTCACTACATTTGCTCAGGTTCTTAACCCTAAGACACTTAAAGGGTTTTGCTACCCTTGCTCAGGTTCTGAGACACGTTAACTGGATGCAGATCTCAGTGGTGGGTGGGGTAGCCACGTTCACTGTGTGCTGATGTTGGTAGGTGTGGTAGCCATCCCGACTGAATGCAGGTTTAAGTGTTGGGTGGGCTAGCCACCTTCACTGTTTGTTCATTGGTGTGGCAACCATCTCGATAGGGTGAACACATCAGTGGTGGGTAGGCCCTTCTAATAAAGCCAAACACAGCCCACCCTTCTAATTCGGTACATCTTAACTGAAAATAGGCAATTTAGGCTTGAAACGAATTTGGCATTGTCCACTTCATATCTTGAAAACCAATTAACGAGATAACATTTGTAAAGCAAACCCATTTAAAATAAAGTCAAGTTCCTTTACCAACAGATGTTACCAATTAGTGCTGTGATTATTGAAGAACCGCACACAGCCCACCCTTCTAATTCAGTACATCTTCACTGAAAATAAGCCATTTAGGCTTGAAACGAATTTGGCACTGTCCATTTCATATGTTGAAAACCAATTAACGAGATAACATTTGTGAAGCAAACCCAATTAAAACAAAAGTCAAGTTCCTTTACCAACAGATGTTACCAGTTATTGCTGTGCTTTTTGGAGAACCGCACACAGCCCACCCTTCTAATTCAGTACATCTTCACTGAAACTAGGCAATTTAGGCTCGAAATAGGTTTGGCATTGTCCACTTCATATCTTGAAAACCAACAAACAAGATAACATTTGTGAAGCAAACCCATTTAAAACAAAAGTCAAGTTCCTTTACCAACAGATGTTACCAGTTATTGCTGTGATTATTGAAGAACCGCACACAGCCCACCCTTCTAATTCGGTATATCTTCACTGAAAATAGGCAATTTAGGCTCGAAATAGGTTTGGAACTGTCCACTTCATATGTTGAAAACCAATTAACGAGATAACATCTGTGAAGCAAACCCATTTAAAACAAAAGTCAAGTTTCTTTACCAACAGATGTTACCAGTAACTGCTGTGCTTTTTGGAGAACTGCACACAGCCCACCTTTCTAATTCGGTACATCTTAACTGAAAATAGGCCATTTAGGCTTGAAACGAATTTGGCATTGTCCACTTCATATCTTGAAAACCAATTAACGAGATAACATTTGTAAAGCAGACCCACTTAAAACAAAAGTCAAGTTCCTTTACCAACAGATGTTACCAGTTATTGCTGTGCTTTTTGGAGAACCGCACACAGCCCACCCTTCTAATTCAGTACAGCTTCACTGAAACTAGGCAATTTAGGCTCGAAATGGGTTTGGCATTGTCCACTTCATATGTTGAAAACCAATAAACAAGATAACATTTGTGAAGCAAACTCATTTAAAACAAAAGTCAAGTTCCTTTACCAACAGATGTTACCAGTTACTGCTGTGCTTTTTGGAGAACCGCACACAGCCCACCCTTCTAATTCAGTACAGCTTCACTGAAAATAGGCCATTTAGGCTCAAAACGAATTTGTCACTGTCCACTTCATATCTTGAAAACCAATAAACAAGATAACATTTCTGAAGCAAACCCACTTAAAACAAAAGTCAAGTTCCTTTACCAACAGATGCTACCAGTTATTGCTGTGCTTTTTAGAGAACCGCACACAGCCCACCCTTCTAATTCAGTACATTTTCACTGAAAATAAGCCATTTAGGCTCAAAATGGGTTTGGCACAGTCCACTTCATATGTTGAAAACCAATAAACAAGATAACATTTGTGGAGCAAACCCATTTAAAACAAAAGTCAAGTTCCTTAACCAACAGATGTTACCAGTTATTGCTGTTCCTTATGGAGAACCGCACACAGCCCACCCTTCTAATTCAGTACATTTTCACTGAAAATAAGCCATTTAGGCTCAAAACGGGTTTGGCATTGTCCACTTCATACCTCGAGAACCAATAAACAAGATAACATTTGTGAAGCAAACCCACTTAAAACAAAAGTCAAGTTCCTTTACCAACAAATGTTACCAGTTATTGCTGTGCTTTTTGGAGAACCGCACACAGCCCACCCTTCTAATTCAGTACATTTTCATTAACAATAGGCCATTTAGGTTTGAAACGGGTTTGGCACTGTCCACTACATATCTTGAAAACCAATAAACAAGATAACATTTGTGAAGAAAACCCAGTTAAAACAAAAGTCAAGTTTCTTTACCAACAGATGTTACCAGTTATTGCTGTGCTTTTTGAGGTACCGCACACAGCCCACTCTTCTAATTCAGTACATCTTCACTGAAAATAGGCCATTTAGGCTTGAAACGAATTTGGCATTGTCCACTTCATATCTTGAAAACCAACTAACGAGATAACATTTGTAAAGCAGACCCACTTAAAACAAAAGTCAAGTTCCTTTACCAACAGATGTTACCAGTTATTGCTGTGCTTTTTGGAGAACCGCACACAGCCCACCTTTCTAATTCGGTACATCTTCACTGAAAATAGGCAATTTAGGCTCGAAATAGGTTTGCAACTGTCCACTTCATATGTTGAAAACCAATTAACAAGATAACATTTCTGAAGCAAACCCATCTAAAACAAAAGTCAAGTTTCTTTACCAACAGATGTTACCAGTTACTGCTGTGCTTTTTGGAGAACCGCACACAGCCCACCTTTCTAATTCGGTATATCTTAACTGAAAATAGGCCATTTAGGCTCAAAACGAATTTGGCATTGTCCACTTTATATCTTGAAAACCAATTAACGAGATAACATTTGTGAAGCAAACCCACTTAAAACAAAAGTCAAGTTCCTTTACCAACAGATGTTACCAGTTATTGCTGTGCTTTTTGGAGAACCGCACACAGCCAACCCTTCTAATTCAGTACATCTTCACTGAAACTAGGCAATTTAGGCTCGAAATGGGTTTGGCATTGTCCACTTCATATCTTGAAAACCTATAAACAAGATAACATTTGTGAAGCAAACCCATTTAAAACAAAAGTCAAGTTCCTTTACCAACAGATGTTACCAGTTATTGCACTGCTTTTTGGAGAACCGCACACAGCCCACCCTTCTAATTCGGTACATCTTCACTGAAAATAGGCCATTTAGGCTTGAAACGGGTTTGGCACGGTCCTCTTCATATGTTGAAAACCAATTAACAAGATAACATCTGTGAAGCAAACCCATTTAAAACAAAAGTCAAGTTTCTTTACCAACAGATGTTACCAGTTACTGCTGTGCTTTTTGGAGAACCGCACACAGCCCACCCTTCTAATTCGGCATATCTTAACTGAAAATAGGCCATTTAGGCTCAAAACGAATTTGGCATTGTCCACTTTATATGTTGAAAACCAATTAACGAGATAACATTTGTGAAGCAAACCCACTTAAAACAAAAGTCAAGTTCCTTTACCAACAGATGTTACCAGTTATTGCTGTGCTTTTTGGAGAACCGCACACAGCCCACCCTTCTAATTCAGTACATCTTCACTGAAAATAGGCAATTTAGGCTCGAAATGGGTTTGGCATTGTCCACTTCATATCTTGAAAACCAATAAACAAGATAACATTTCTGAAGCAAACCCATTTAAAACAAAAGTCAAGTTCCTTTACCAACAGATGTTACCAGTTATTGCTGTGCTTATTTGAGAACAGCACATAGCCCACCCTTCTAATTCGGTATATCTTCACTGAAAATAGGCCATTTAGGCCCAAACGAATTTGTCACTGTCCACTTCATATCTTGAAAACCATTTAACGAGATAACATTTGTGAAGCAAACCCACTTCAAACAACAGTCAAGTTCCTTTACCAACAAATGTTACCAGTTATTGCTGTGGTTATTGAAGAACCGCACACAGCCCACCCTTCTAATTTGGTACATCTTCACTGAAAATAGGCCATTTAGGCTTGAAACGAATTTGGCATTGTCCACTTCATATGTTGAAAACCAAATAACGAGAAAACATTTGTGAAGCAAACCAATTTAAAACAAAAGTCAAGTTCCTTTACCAACAGATGTTACCAGTTATTGCTGTGCTTTTTGGAGAACCGCACACAGCCCACCCTTCTAATTCAGTACATTTTCATTAAAAATAGGCCATTTAGGTTTGAAACGGGTTTGGCACTGTCCACTACATATCTTGAAAACCAATAAACAAGATAACATTTGTGAAGAAAACCCATTTAAAACAAAAGTCAAGTTCCTTTACCAACAGATGTTACCAGTTATTGCTGTGCTTTTTGAGGAACCGCACACAGCCCACTCTTCTAATTCAGTACATCTTCACTGAAAATAGGCCATTTAGGCTTGAAACGGGTATAGCACTTCATATCTTGAAAACCAATAAACAAGATAACATTTGTGAAGCAAACGCACTTAAAACAAAACTCAAGTTCCTTTACCAACAGATGTTCCAGTTACACACTTTGCCTGTTGTATCAACTCTTTCAACCCCCTACACCCAGTTCTTGTGGCATCAACGGTTTCCAACCCGCTACAAACTGTCCTTGCAGAATCAACTGTTTCCAACCACATACACCCTGTCCTTGTTGTATCAACTGTTTCCAACCCCCCACACACGGTCGTTGTTGTATCAACTGTTTCCAACCCCCTACACATTGTCCTTGTTTTATCAACTGTTTCCAACCCACGACACACTATCATTGTTGTATCAACTGTTTCCAACTCCCTAAACACTGTTCCTGTTGTATCATATGTTTCCAATTCCTTACACACTGTTTCTGTTGTATCAACTGTTTCCAACCCACTACACACTGTCGTTGTTGTATCAACTGTTTCCAACTCCCTAAACACTGTGCCTGTTGTATCAACTGTTTCCAACCCCCTACACACTATCGTTGTTGTATCAACTGTTTCCAACCCCCCACACACTATCGTTGTTGTATCAACTGTTTCCAACTCCCTACACACTGTTCCTGTTGTATCAACTGTTTCCAACCCACTACACACTGTCGTTGTTGTATCAACTGTTTCCAACTCCCTACACACTGTTCCTGTTGTATCAACTGTTTCCAACCCCCTACACACTATCGTTGTTGTATCAGACACACGATCCTTGTTGCATGAACTGTTCCCAACATGCTACACACTGTCCTTGCAGAATCAACTGTTTCCTACATGCTATACTCTGTCCTTACAGAATCAACTGTTTCCTACATGCTACACACTGTCATTGTTGTATCAGCTGTTTCCAACATGCTACACACTGTCATAGTTGTATCAACTGTTTCCAACCCGCTACACACTGTCATTGTTGTATCAACTGTTTCCAGCCCGCTACACACTGTCATTGTTGTATCAACTGTTTCCAACCCGCTACACACTGTCATTGTTGTATCAACTGTTTCCAACCCGCTACACACTGTCCTTGTTGAATCAACTGTTTTCAACCCCATTAACACTGTCCATGTTTTATCAACTGTTTCCAAACCCTTACACACTATCGTTGTTGTATCAACTGTTTTCGACCCCCCACACACGATCGTTGCTATATCAACTGTTTCAAACCCCACACACACGGTCGTTGTTGTATCAACTGTTTCCAAACCCCTTCACACTGTCCTTGTTTTATCAACTGTTTCCAAACCGCTGCACAATGTCGTTGTTGTATCAGCTGTTTCCACCCCCATACACCCTTTCCTTGTTGTATCAACTGTTTCCAGCCAGCTACACACTGTCCTTATTGTATCAGCTGTTTCCAACATGCTACACACTGTCATAGTTGTATCAACTGTTTCGAGCCCGCTACACACTGTCGTTGTTGTATCAACTGTTTCCAACTCCCTAAACACTGTGCCTGTTGTATCAACTGTTTCCAACCCCCTACACACTATCGTTGTTGTATCAACTGTTTCCAACCCCCCACACACTATCGTTGTTGTATCAACTGTTTCCAACTCCCTACACACTGTTCCTGTTGTATCAACTGTTTCCAACCCCCTACACACTATCGTTGTTGTATCAGACACACGATCCTTGTTGCATGAACTGTTCCCAACATGCTACACACTGTCCTTGCAGAATCAACTGTTTCCTACATGCTATACTCTGTCCTTACAGAATCAACTGTTTCCTACATGCTATACTCTGTCTTTATTGTATCAACTGTTTCCAGCCCGCTACACACTGTCCTTGTTGTATCAACTGTTTTCAACCCCATTAACACTGTCCATGTTTTATCAACTGTTTCCAACCCCCTACACACTATCGTTGTTGTATCAACTGTTTTCAACCCCCCACACACGATCGTTGCTATATCAACTGTTTCAAACCCCACACACACGGTCGTTGTTGTATCAACTGTTTCCAAACCCCTTCACACTGTCCTTGTTTTATCAACTGTTTCCAAACCGCTGCACAATGTCGTTGTTGTATCAGCTGTTTCCAACCCCATACACCCTTTCCTTGCTGTATCAGCTGTTTCCAACATGCTACACACTGTCATAGTTGTATCAACTGTTTCCAACCCGCTACACACTGTCATTGTTGTATCAACCGTTTCCAGCCCGCTACACACTGTCATTGTTGTATCAACTGTTTCCAACCCGCTACACACTGTCATTGTTGTATCAACTGTTTCCAACCCGCTACACACTATCCTTGTTGTATCAACTGTTTTCAACCCCATTAACACTGTCCATGTTTTATCAACTGTTTCCAAACCCTTACACACTATCGTTGTTGTATCAACTGTTTTCAACCCCCCACACACGATCGTTGCTATATCAACTGTTTCAAACCCCACACACACGGTCGTTGTTGTATCAACTGTTTCCAAACCCCTTCACACTGTCCTTGTTTTATCAACTGTTTCCAAACCGCTGCACAATGTCGTTGTTGTATCAGCTGTTTCCACCCCCATACACCCTTTCCTTGTTGTATCAACTGTTTCTAGCCCGCTACACACTGTCCTTGTTGTATCAACTGTTAACAACTCGCTACACACTGTCCTTGTTGTATCAACTATTTCCAGCCCGCTACACACTGTCATTGTTGTATCAACTATTTCCAGCCCGCTACACACTGTCATTGTTGTATCAACTGTTTCCAGCCCGCTACACACTGTCCTTGTTGTATCAACTGTTTCCAACCCGCTACACACTGTCATTGTTGTATCAACTGTTTCCAACCCCATACACCCTGTCCTTGTTGTATCAACTGTTTCCAACTCGCTACACACTGTCATTGTTGTATTAACTGTTTCCAACCCCATACACCCTGTCATTCTTGTATCAACTGTTTCTAACTAGCTACACACTTTCATTGTTGTATCAACTGTTTCCAACACGCTACACACTGTCATTGTTGTATCAACTGTTTCCAACATGCTACAAACTGCCATTGTTGTATCAGCTGTTTCCAATTCGCTACACACTGTCATTGTTGTATCAACTGTTTCCAACTCGCTACACACTGTCCTTGTTGCATCACTTGTTTCCAACCCCATACACCCTGTCATTCTTGTATCAACTGTTTCCAACATGCTACACACTGTCATTGTTGTATCAACTGTTTCCAGCCCGCTACACACTGTCATTGTTTCATCAACTGTTTCCAACATGCTACATACTGTCATTGTTGTATCAACTGTTTCCAGCCCGCTACACACTGTCATTGTTGTATCAACTGTTTCCAACTCGCTACACACTGGCATTGTTGTATCAACTGTTTCCAACATGCTACACACTGTCCTTGTTGTATCAACTGTTTCCAACTCGCTACACACTGTCATTGTTGTATCAACTGTTTCCAACCCGCTACACACTGTCCTTGTTGCATCACTTGTTTCCAACCCCATACACCCTGTCATTGTTGTATCAACTGTTTCCAACATGCTACATACTGTCATTTTTGTATCAACTGTTTCCAGCCCGCTACACACTGTCATTGTTGCATCACTTGTTTCCAAACCCATACACCCTGTCATTCTTGTATCAACTGTTTCCAACCCGCTACACACTGTCATTGTGGTATCAACTGTTTCTAGCCCGCTACACACTGTCCTTGTTGTATCAACTGTTAACAACTCGCTACACACTGTCCTTGTTGTATCAACTATTTCCAGCCCGCTACACACTGTCATTGTTGTATCAACTATTTCCAGCCCGCTACACACTGTCATTGTTGTATCAACTGTTTCCAGCCCGCTACACACTGTCCTTGTTGTATCAACTGTTTCCAACCCGCTACACACTGTCATTGTTGTATCAACTGTTTCCAACCCCATACACCCTGTCCTTGTTGTATCAACTGTTTCCAACTCGCTACACACTGTCATTGTTGTATCAACTGTTTCCAACCCCATACACCCTGTCATTCTTGTATCAACTGTTTCTAACTAGCTACACACTTTCATTGTTGTATCAACTGTTTCCAACACGCTACACACTGTCATTGTTGTATCAACTGTTTCCAACATGCTACAAACTGCCATTGTTGTATCAGCTGTTTCCAATTCGCTACACACTGTCATTGTTGTATCAACTGTTTCCAACCCGCTACACACTGTCATTGTTGTATCAACTGTTTCCAACCCCATACACCCTGTCCTTGTTGTATCAACTGTTTCCAACTCGCTACACACTGTCCTTGTTGCATCACTTGTTTCCAACCCCATACACCCTGTCATTCTTGTATCAACTGTTTCCAACATGCTACACACTGTCATTGTTGTATCAACTGTTTCCAGCCCGCTACACACTGTCATTGTTGTATCAACTGTTTCCAACTCGCTACACACTGGCATTGTTGTATCAACTGTTTCCAACATGCTACACACTGTCCTTGTTGTATCAACTGTTTCCAACTCGCTACACACTGTCATTGTTGTATCAACTGTTTCCAGCCCGCTACAAACTGTCATTGTTGTATCAGCTGTTTCCAATTCGCTACACACTGTCATTGTTGTATCAACTGTTTCCAACCCGCTACACAGAGTCCTTGCGGAATCAACTGTTTCCAGCCCGCTACACACTGTCCTTGCGGAATCAACTGTTTCCAAACACATACACCCTGTCCTTGTTGAATCAACTGTTTCCAACTCGCTACACACTGTCCTTGTTGTATCAACTGTTTCCAACCCGGTACACACTGTCATTGTTGTATCAACTGTTTCCAACTCGCTACACACTGTCATTGTTGTATCAACTGTTTCCAGCCCGCTACACACATTGTCCTTGTTGTATCAGCTGTTTCCAACTCGCTACACACTGTCATTGTTGTTTCAACTGTTTCCAACCCGCTACACACTGTCCTTGTTGCATCACTTGTTTCCAACCCCATACACCCTGTCATTCTTGTATCAACTGTTTCCAACCCGCTACACACTGTCACTGTTGTATCAACTGTTTCTAGCCCGCTACACACTGTCATTGTTGTATCAACTGTTTCCAACATGCTACACACTGTCATTGTTGTATCAACTATTTCCAGCCGCTACACACTGTCATTGTTGTATCAACTGTTTCCAGCCCGCTACACACTGTCATTGTTGTATCAACTGTTTCCAACCCCATACACCCTGTCCTTGTTGTATCAACTGTTTCCAACTTGCTACACACTGTCATTGTTGTATCAACTCTTTCCAACCCCATACACCCTATCCTTGTTGTATCAACTGTTTCCAACCCCCCACACACTGTCATTGTTGTATTAACTGTTTCCAACTCGCTACACACTGTCATTGTTGTATTAACTGTTTCCAACCCCATACACCCTGTCCTTGTTGTATCAACTGTTTCCAGCCCGCAAAACACTGTCATTGTTGTATCAACTGTTAACAACTCGCTACACACTGTCACTGTTGTATCAACTGTTTCTAGCCCGCTACACACTGTCCTTGTTGTATCAACTGTTTCCAACCCGCTACACACTGTCCTTGTTGTATCAACTGTTTCCAACCCGTTACAGACAGTCCTTGCGGAATCAACTGTTTCCAACCCCATACACCCTGTCCTTGTTCTATCAACTATTTCCAACCCCCTACACACTGTGCCTGATGTATCACCTGTTTCTAACCCCCTACACCCTGTCGTTTTTGCATCAACTGTTTCCAACTCGCTACACACTGTCATTGTTGTATCAAATGTTTCCAACCCCCTACACACTGCCGTTGTTGTATCAACTGTTTCCAACCCACTCCATACTATTGTTGTTGTATCAACTGTTTCAAAACCCCCACACACTATCGTTGTTGTATCATATGTTTCCAACCCCCTACACACTACCGTTGTTGTATCAACTGTTTCCAACCCCCTACACACTATCGTTGTTGTATCAACTGTTTCCAACCCCCTACACACTATCGTTGTTGTATCATATGTTTCCAACCCCCTACACACTATTGTTGTTGTATCATATGTTTCCAACCCCCTACACACTATCGTTGTTGTATCATATGTTTCCAACCCCCTACACACTATCGTTGTTGTATCATATGTTTCCAACCCCCTGCACACTATCGTTGTTGTATCATATGTTTCCAACCCCCTACAAACTATCGTTGTTGTATCATATGTTTCCAACCCCCTACACACTACCGTTGTTGTATCAACTGTTTCCAACCACATACACCCTGTCCATGTAGTATCAACTATTTCCAACCCGTTACACACTGTGCCTATTGTATCAACTGTTTCCAACCCCCCCACACACACACATTGTCCTTGTTGTAGCAACTGTTTCCAATCCCTTACACACTATCGTTGTTGTATCAACTGTTTCTAACCCCCTACACACATCTTTTGTTGCATCAACTATTTCCAATCAGCTACACACTATCGTTATTGTATCAACTGTTTCAAACCCCCCACACGTCTTGGCTAAACCAGGCCAATTTGGCCTGAAACGGATCTGAAACCAGTTATTGCTGTGATTTTTGGAGAACCGCACACAGCCCACCCTTCTTACCCGGCACATCATGACTGAAAAATAGGCCAATTTGGCCTGAAACGGGTTTTGGCAGTATCCACTTCACATCTTGAAAACTAATATCCTTAATGATATTTTTCAAGGAACCCATTTAAAACACAAGAGAAATGCCTATCCCAACACATGTTACCAGATATTTCTTTGATTTTTGGAGAACCGCACACAGCCCACCCTTCTAACCCGGCACGTCTTGTCTAAACCAGGCCAGTTTGGCTTGAAACGGGTTTTGGCAGTATCTTCTTCACATCTTGAAAACTCATATCCTAAATGATATTTTTCAAGGAAACCCATTTAAAACACAAGAGAAGCTCTTATCCCAACAGATGTTACCAGTTATTGGTGTGATTTTTGGAAAACCGCACACAGCCCACCCTTCTAACCCGGCACATCATGACTGAAAAATAGGCCAGTTTGTCTTGAAACGGATTTTGGCAGTATCCACTTCACATCTTACAAACTAATATCCTAAATAATATAATTCAAGGAAACCCTTTTAAAACATAAGAGAAGTTCTATCCCAACAGATGTTACCAGATATTTCTTTTTCTTGGAGAACCGCACACAGCCCACCCTTCAAACCCGGCATGTCTTGTCTAAACCAGGCCAATTTGGCTTGAAACAGATTTTGGCAGTATCCACTTCACATCTTGAAATCTAATATCCTCAATGATATTTTTCAAGGAAACCCATTTAAAACACAAGAGAAGTGCCTATCCCAAAACATGTTACCAGTTATTGCTGTGATTTTTGGAGAACCGCACACAGCCCACCCTTCTAACCCGGCACATCATGACTGAAAAATAGGCCAATTTGGCCTGAAACGGGTTTTGGCAGTATCCACTTCACATCTTGAAAACTAATATCCTTAATGATATTTTTCAAGGAACCCATTTAAAACACAAGAGAAGTGCCTATCCCAACACATGTTACCAGTTATTGGTGTGATTTTTGGAGAACCGCACACAGCCCACCCTTCTAACCCGGCACATCATGGCTGAAAACAGGCCAGTTTGGCTTGAAACGGATTTTGGCAGTATCCACTTCACATCTTACAAACTAATATCCTAAAAAATATAATTCAAGGAAACCCATTTAAAACATAAGAGAAGTTCTATCCCAACAGATGTTAACAGATATTGCTGTGATTTTTGGAGAACCGCACACAGCCCACCCTTCTAACTCGGCACGTCTTGTCTAAACCAGGCCAATTTGGCTTGAAACAGGTTTTGGCAGTATCCACTTCACATCTTGAAAACTAATATCCTCAATGATATTTTTCAAGGGAACCCATTCAAAACACAAGAGAAGTTCTTATCCCAGCACATGTTACCAGTTATTGCTGTGATTTTTGGAGAACCGCACACAGCCCACCCTTCTAATCCAGCTCATCTTGACTGAAAATTGGCCAGTTTTGTCTTGAAACGGGTTCTGGCAGTACCCGCTTCAGATCCTACAAACTGTATTCCTAAATAATGTTTTTCAAGGAAACCCATTTAAAACACAAGAGAAGTTCTTATCCCAACATATGTTACCAGTTATTGCTGTGATTTTTGGAGAACCGCACACAGCCCACCCTTCTAACCCGGCACATCATGACTGAATGAAAAATAGGCCAATTTGGCCTGAAACGGGTTTTGGCAATATCCACTTCACATCTTGAAAACTCAGTTCCTAAATGATATTTTTCAAGGAAACCCATTTAACACACAAGAGAAGTTCTTATCCCAACAGATGTTATCAGTTATTGCTGTGATTTTTGGAGAACCGCACACAGCCCACCCTTCTAATCCAGCTCATCTTGACTGAAAATTGGCCAGTTTTGTCTTGAAACGGGTTCTGGCAGTACCCGCTTCAGATCCTACAAACTTAATTCCTAAATAATATTTTTCAAGTAAACCCATTTAAAACACAAGAGAAGTTCTTATCCCAACATATGTTACCAGTTATTGCTGTGATTTTTGGAGAACCACACACAGCCCACCCTTCTAACCCGGCACATCATGACTGAAAAATAGGCCAATTTGGCCTGAAACGGGTTTTGGCAGTATCCACTTCACATCTTGAAAACTCAGTTCCTATATGATATTTTTCAAGGAAACCCATTTAACACACAAGAGAAGTTCTTATCCCAACAGATGTTACCAGTTATTGCTGTGATTTTTGGAGAACCACACACAGCCCACCCTTCTAACACGCCTCATCTTGACTGAAAATTGGCCAGTTTTGGCTTGAAACGGGTTTGGGCAGTATCCACTTCACATCTTACAAACTTAATTCCTAAATAATATTTTTCAAGGAAACCCATTTAAAACACAAGAGAAGTTCTTATCCCAACAGATGTTACCAGTTATTTCTGTGATTTTTGGAGAACCGCACCCTTCTAAACCGGCAAATAGGCCAGTTTGGCTTGAAACAGGTTTTGGCAGTATTCACTTCTCATCTTGAAATAAAATAATATGTAAATATATTTTACAGGAAATTCTTATTATAAACAAAAGTAAAGATCCTTTCTCAACAGATGTGACCAGTTTTTGTTGTAATGTTGGGCGTCTGTGTCTAAATTCGTCACATCTCAACTTATAAAAGGCCAATTCTATTGTAGCAAAACAATATAGTAGCAGTAATAGTAGCAGTAGTTGTGGTAGCAGCAGTAGTAGTTTGTTTGTATGTTTCTTTTTTAACCCCGCACTCAGTAATACTCCAGCTATATGACACCAGTCTGTAAGAAATCGAGTCTGGACCAGACAACCCAGTGGCTGACATCATGAACATCGATCTACGCAATTGGGACACAATAACATGGATCAATAAAGTCAGCGGGCCTCACCCGTTAGTTGCCTCTTTCTAGTCTTCACAATTACAGTAGCAGCAGAAGCAGTAGCAGTAGCAGCAGCAGCAGTATTAGTAGTAGTAGTAGCAGCATTAGCAGCAGCAGCAGTCGTAGTAGAAGTAGTAGTAGTAGTAGTAGTAGTAGTGGGAGAAGTAGCAGTAGTAGCAGTCGTAGTAGTTGTAGTAAAAGCAGCAGCAGTAGTAGTTGTAGTAGTAGTAGTAGTTGTAGTAGTAGTAGTTGAAGTAGCAGTAGTAGCAGCAGCAGCAGCAGTAGTAGTAGTAGTAGTAGTAGTAGTAGCAACAGCAGCAGCAGTAGTAGTAGTAGTAGTAGTAGTAGTAGCAGCAGCAGCAGCAGTAGTAGTAGTAGTAGTAGTAGTAGTAGTAGCAACATTAGCAGCAGCAGCAGTAGTAGTAGAAGTAGTAGTAGTAGTAGTAGTAGTGGGAGAAGTAGCAGTAGTAGCAGTCGTAGTAGTTGTAGTAAAAGCAGCAGCAGTAGTAGTAGTAGTAGTAGTTGTAGTAGTAGTTGTTGTAGCAGTAGTGGTAGTAGCAGTAGTAGCAGCAATAATAGTAGTAGTGGTAGCAGCAGTGGTAGCAGCAGTGGTAGCAGCAGTGGTAGCAGCAGTGGTAGTAGTAGTGGTAGTAACAGTAGTGGTAGTAGCAGTAGAAGTAGCAGTAGCAGTCATAGTAGTAATGGTAGCAGCAGCGGTAGTAGTAGTGGTAGTAGCAGTAGTAGTAGTAGTTTTGGTAGTAGCAGTAGAAGTAGTAGTAGAAGCAGTAGTATTAGTGGTAGTAGCAGTAGTAGTAGCAGTAGTAGTAGAAGTGGTAGCAGTAGCAGTAGTAGCAGTAGTAGTAGTTGTAGTAGCAGTAGTAGTTGTAGTAGAAGTGGTAGTGGTAGCAGTAGCAGTAGTAACAGTAGTAGTAGTTGTAGTAGCAGTAGTAGTTGTAGTAGAAGTGGTAGCGGTAGCAGTAGCAGTAGTAACAGTAGTAGTAGTAGTTGAAGTAGCAGTAGCAGCAGCAGTAGTAGCAGTAGTAGTAGTAGTAGTAGCAGCAGCAGCAGTAGTAGTATTAGTAGTAGTAGTAGTAGTAGTAGTAGGTGCTAGAGCAGTAGTAGGTGCTATAGTAGTAGGAGTAGGTTTGCGTTGTTTGTATTTATCTAATATCTTCAGAACAAAGCAATCCCCATCAACTGTAAACGAAAATATATACATTGCGTGTAATAAACATGGTGTAAGTTGACAATTTAAAACTAACAACAACGAATTTGACAGATGATAGCAAATGCCAATTCCCGTCACTCAACCGCCGAACTGCCACAGCTGAACTCTATGGTCTTCAGAGTTATCTGCCCTTGTTTGGAAACAAATCGCCAGCACAAAAAGCAAGCGAAGCCTTGTCGGCTGAGTGGGGTGGATTTGTTTCCAAGGGCAGATAACTCGGAAGACCATAGATAACTGTCAATTTAGTGCATCACTCTGGCAGAATGGGTTCGAATCCCGGACGGGACCCTGCTTATACCTACTCTATACCTAGACTGCACCTAGCGTATATTATAGTAGCAAGTACATACACTGTACCTTACCTGTATCTGGCATGTATCTTGCCTGTACCTAGCCCGTACCTAGCCTGTAACTGGCCTGTAACTAGCCTGTATCAAACTACCATGTACCTTGCTTGTACCTAGCCCCTACCGAGCCTGTACCTAGACTGTACCTAGCCCGTACCTAGCCTGTAACTGGCCTGTAACTAGCCTGTATCAAACTACCATGTACCTTGCTTGTACCTAGCCCCTACCGAGCCTGTACCTAGACTGTACCTTGCCTGTACCTAGACTGTTCCTAGCCGAAACCTTGACTGTACCTAGCCTGTAACTAGCCTTTACCTAGACTGTACCTAGCGTATATTAAACTTGCATTTAACAAGCCTGTAACTAGCCTGTAACTACCCTGCACGTGTATGTTCGTATCACCACTGACAGTGTTGCTGTTCTAAACACCGAGATTTGGCATGATTTGTAGTACATGTAGAACACGTCTTAATCCCCTTGATGGTAGTAGTACATGTAGAACCCAACCCATTTAATGCTAGTAGTACATGTAGAACACGTCTTAATCCCCTTGGTGCTAGTAGTACATGTAGAACACATCTTAACCCCCTTGATGCAAGTAGTACATGTAGAACAGGTCGTAACCCCATTGATGCTAGTAGTAGATGTAGAACACGTCTTAATCCCCTTGATGCTAGTTGTACATGCAGAACATATCTTAACCCACTTGATGGTAGTAGTACATATAGAACAGGTTTTTACCGCCTTGATGCTAGTAGTACACGTAGAACACATCTTAACCCCCTTGATGCTAGTAGTACATGTAGAACACATCTTAATCCCATTGATGCTAGTAGTAGATGTAGAACACATCTTAACCCCCTTGATGACAGTAGTACATGTAGAACACATCTTAACCCCATTGATGCTAGTAGTAGATGTAGAACACATCTTAACCCCCTTGATGCTAGTTGTACATGCAGAACATATCTTAACCCACTTGATGGTAGTAGTACATATAGAACAGGTTTTTACCGCCTTGATGCTAGTAGTACACGTAGAACACATCTTAACCCCCTTGATGCTAGTAGTACATATAGAACAGGTTTTTACCGCCTTGATGCTAGTAGTACATGTAGAACACGTTTTAAGCCCCTTGATGGTAGTAGTACATGTTGGACACGTCTTGAGACTCTTGATGCTAGTAGTACATGTAGAACACGTTTTAACCCCCTTGATGCTAGTAGTACATATAGAACAAGTCGTAACCCCTTGATGCTAGTAGTACATGTAGACGGGTCTTAACCCCCTTGATGCTAGTAGTACATATAGAACAGGTCTTAACTCCTTGATACTAGTAGTACATGTAGAACACGTCTTGACACTCTTGATGCTAGTAGTACATGTAGAACACATCTTAACCCAATTGATGCTAGTAGTACATGTAGAACACGTTTTAAGCCCCTTGATGGTAGTAGTACATGTTGGACACGTCTTGAGACTCTTGATGCTAGTAGTACATGTAGAACACGTTTTAACCCCCTTGATGCTAGTAGTACATATAGAACAAGTCGTAACCCCTTGATGCTAGTAGTACATGTAGACGGGTCTTAACCCCCTTGATGCTAGTAGTACATATAGAACAGGTCTTAACTCCTTGATACTAGTAGTACATGTAGAACACGTCTTGACACTCTTGATGCTAGTAGTACATGTAGAACACATCTTAACCCAATTGATGCTAGTAGTACATGTAGAACACGTTTTAAGCCCCTTGATGGTAGTAGTACATGTTGGACACGTCTTGAGACTCTTGATGCTAGTAGTACATGTAGAACACGTTTTAACCCCCTTGATGCTAGTAGTACATATAGAACAAGTCGTAACCCCTTGATGCTAGTAGTACATGTAGACGGGTCTTAACCCCCTTGATGCTAGTAGTACATATAGAACAGG
Source organism: Haliotis rufescens (assembly GCF_023055435.1). Lineage (NCBI taxonomy): Eukaryota > Metazoa > Mollusca > Gastropoda > Lepetellida > Haliotidae > Haliotis > Haliotis rufescens. The sequence continues at coordinate 21,728 of NW_025963858.1, forward strand.
TCTTAACTCCTTGATACTAGTAGTACATGTAGAACACGTCTTGACACTCTTGATGCTAGTAGTACATGTAGAACACATCTTAACCCAATTGATGCTAGTAGTACATGTAGAACACGTTTTAAGCCCCTTGATGGTAGTAGTACATGTTGGACACGTCTTGAGACTCTTGATGCTAGTAGTACATGTAGAACACGTTTTAACCCCCTTGATGCTAGTAGTACATATAGAACAAGTCGTAACCCCTTGATGCTAGTAGTACATGTAGACGGGTCTTAACCCCCTTGATGCTAGTAGTACATATAGAACAGGTCTTAACTCCTTGATACTAGTAGTACATGTAGAACACATGTTAACCCCCTTGATGCTTCTTGTACATGTAGAACATTACTTCTTACATAATCGATCAAAAGCTTTCTCGTCATGTCCACGTTTCTAATCTTTCAATGCGAATTTTCTCAAAAAGCTTACTAAGACAAGACGTTCGCGTAATACCTCTATAATTGTCAGGGTTTGATTTATCTTTCTTAAACTTATAAATACCCCGTGTCTATAGGCTGCAGGTGTGTTCTGAAGTCTGAGAATAGTATTAGATAACAGTGCCAACTTCCGTACTAGCAGCTCACCACCAAACATCACATGTTCAATATATATAGTGTCAGGGCCAGGTGATTTGTTCCTCCTCAGTGTCTGTACATACCTAGTGACTTCCTGAACGGATATTTCAGCACACAGTACATTATCAACCCATGAAAAAGATTCATTACCAGAGGCTTAGTTCTCAATTTCATAGTCAATACCATCTTTAAAGTCTTGATCGATTTGGTCAGCGTCATATGGTTTTGCTAAATCCGCCTATTACCTACCCCAAAGCTGACATATGTCAGTGGGGGTTGTTACATTACGGTCATCATATGTAAGTGTCATTGGTCAAGTGGTGCGATCTCGCGTTCTCGCAAATGTTTGATGCGTCCATAAAATCACTTTGGCCATTTGGCTGCGCTGCTCGAGCCGAGGCTTGATGGTGGTGGGTGTGGTAGGCATCTCGACTGGATGCAGATATCAGAGGTGGGTGGGGTAGTCGACTTCACTGTATGCTGATGTCGGTAGGTGTGGTAGCCATCACGAACGGATGCAGATATCAGAGGTGGGTGGGGTAGTCGACTTCACTGTATGCTGATGTCGGTAGGTGTGGTAGCCATCACGAACGGATGCAGATATCAGAGGTGGGTGGGGTAGTCGACTTCACTGTATGCTGATGTCGGAAGGTGTGGTAGCCATCACGACTGGATGCAGATATCAGAGGTGGGTGGGGTAGTCGACTTCACTGTATGCTGATGTCGGAAGGTGTGGTAGCCATCACGACTGGATGCAGATATCAGAGGTGGGTGGGGTAGTCGACTTCACTGTATGCTGATGTCGGAAGGTGAGGTAGGCATCTCGACTGGATGCAGATATCAGAGGTGGGTGGGGTAGTCGACTTCACTGTATGCTGATGTCGGAAGGTGTGGTAGCCATCACGACTGGATGCAGATATCAGAGGTGGGTGGGGTAGTCGACTTCACTGTATGCTGATGTCGGAAGGTGTGGTAGCCATCACGACTGGATGCAGATATCAGAGGTGGGTGGGGTAGTCGACTTCACTGTATGCTGATGTCGGAAGGTGAGGTAGGCATCTCGACTGGATGCAGATATCAGAGGTGGGTGGGGTAGTCGACTTCACTGTATGCTGATGTCGGAAGGTGAGGTAGCCATCACGACTGGATGCAGATATCAGAGGTGGGTGGGGTAGTCGACTTCACTGTATGCGGATGTCGGTAGGTGTGGTAGGCATCTCGAGTGGATGCAGATATCAGAGGTGGGTGGGGTAGTCGACTTCACTGTATGCTGATGTCGGTAGGTGTGGTAGGCATCTCGACTGGATGCAGATATCAGATGTCTTCTATGCTTAAGGATGAGAAGAGGACGGCGTCAATATCAATGTAGCCTTCTGTGCTTTAATGGTAAACGGCTTAACGTCCCATCTGTCAATATAGTATTCTATGGACTCGCGTCAATATCAAAGCTCCTGAAGTGCCTCTGGACAAGTTGTACTTGCTATACAGTACTTTATGTTACCCTGGCTGTGTAGTACTACTTGCTAACCTAGCTATGCAGTACTTTGTGTTCCATGGCTGTGCAGTACTTTGTGTTCCATGGCTGTGCAGTACTACTTGCTATCCTAGCTATGCAGTACTTTGTGTTCCATGGCTGTGCAGTATTTTGTTTTCCATGGCTGTGCAGTACTTTGTGTTCGATGGATGTGCAGTACTTTGTGTTCCATGGCTGTGCAGTACTTTGTGTTCCATGGCTATGCAGTACTTTGTGTTCCATGGCTATGCAGTACTTTGTGTTCCGTAGCTGTGCAGTACTTTGTGTTCCATGGCTATGCAGTACTTTGTGTTCCATGGATGTGCAGTACTTTATGTTCCATGTCTGTGCAGTACTTTGTGTTCCATGGCTATGCAGTACTTTGTGTTCCATGGCTATGCAGTACTTTGTGTTCCGTAGCTGTGCAGTACTTTGTGTTCCATGGCTATGCAGTACTTTGTGTTCCATGGCTGTGCAGTACTTTGTGTTCCATGGCTATGCAGTACTTTTTCTTCCATGGCTATGCAGTACTTTGTGTTCCATGACTGTGCAGTACTTTGTGTTCCATGGCTGTGCAGTACTTTGTGTTCCATGCCTATGCAGTACTTTGTGTTCCATGGCTGTGCAGTACTTTGTGTTCCGTAGCTGTGCAGTACTTTGTGTTCCATGGCTATGCAGTACTTTGTGTTCCATGGCTATGCAGTACTTTGTGTTCCATGGCTATGCAGTACTTTGTGTTCCATGGCTGTGCAGTACTTTGTGTTCCATGGCTGTGCAGTACTTTGTGTTCCATGGCTGTGCAGTACTTTGTGTTCCGTAGCTGTGCAGTACTTTGTGTACCATGCCTTTGCAGTACTTTGTGTTCCATGGCTGTGCAGTACTTTGTGTTCCATGTCTGTGCAGTACTTTGTGTTCCATGGCTATGCAGTACTTTGTGTTCCGTAGCTGTGCAGTACTTTGTGTTCCATGCCTATGCAGTACTTTGTGTTCCATGGCTGTGCAGTACTTTGTGTTCCATGTCTGTGCAGTACTTTGTGTTCCATGGCTATGCAGAACTGTGTGTTCCATGGCTATGCAGTACTTTGTGTTCCATGGCTGTGCAGTACTTTGTGTTCCGTAGCTGTGCAGTACTTTGTGTTCCATGACTGTGCAGTACTTTGTGTTCCATGGCTGTGCAGTACTTTGTGTTCCGTAGCTGTGCAGTACTTTGTGTTCCATGGCTATGCAGTACCTTGTGTTCCATGGTTGTGCAGTACTTTGTGTTCCATGGCTGTGCAGTGCTTTGTGTTCCATGGCTATGCAGTACTTTGTGTTCCATGGCTGTGCAGTACTCTGTGTTCCATGGCTGTGCAGTACTTTGTGTTCCATGGCTGTGCAGTACTTTGTGTTCCATGGCTGTGCAGTACTTCGTGTTCCATGGCTGTGCAGTACTTTGTGTTACATGGCTGTGCAGTACTTTGTGTTCGATTGCTGTGCAGTACTTTGTGTTCCATGGATATACAGTACTTTGTGTTCCATGGCTGTGCAGTACTTTGTGTTCCATGGCTGTGCAGTACTTTGTGTTCCATGTCTGTGCAGTACTTTGTGTTCCATGGCTATGCAGTACTTTGTGTTTCATGGATGTGCAGTACTTCGTGTTCCATGGCTGTGGAGTACTTTGTGTTCCATGGCTGTGCAGTACTCTGTGTTCCATGGCTGTGCAGTACTTTGTGTTCCATGGCTGTGCAGTACTTTGTGTTCCATGGATGTGCATTACTTTGTGTTCCATGGCTGTGCAGTACTTTGTGTTCCATGGCTGTGCAGTACTTCGTGTTCCGTGGCTGTACAGTACTTTGTGTTCCATGGCTATGCAGTACTTTGTGTTCCATGGCTGTGCAGTACTTTGTGTTCCATGGCTGTGCAGTACTTTGTGTTCCATGGCTATGCAGTACTCTGTGTTCCATGGCTATGCAGTACTTTGTGTTCAATGGCTGTGCAGTACTTTGTGTTCCATGGCTGTGCAGTACTCTGTGTTCCATGGCTTTGCAGTACTTTGTGTTCCATGGCTGTGCAGTACTTTGTGTTCCATGGCTGTGCAGTACTTTGTGTTCCATGGCTGTGCAGTACTCTGTGTTCCATGGCTGTGCAGTACTTTGTGTTCCATGGCTATGCAGTACTTTGTGTTCCATGGCTGTGCAGTACTTTGTGTTCCATGGCTATGCAGTACTTTCTGTTTCATGGATGTGCAGTACTTTGTGTTCCATGGCTGTGGAGTACTTTGTGTTCCATGGCTGTGCAGTACTCTGTGTTCCATGGCTGTGAAGTACTTTGTGTTCCATGGCTGTGAAGTACTTTGTGTTCCTTGGATGTGCATTACTTTGTGTTCCGTGGCTGTGCAGTACTTTGTGTTCCATGGATGTGCAGTACTTCCTGTTCCGTGGCTGTACAGTACTTTGTGTTCCATGGCTGTGCAGTACTTTGTGTTCCATGGCTGTGCAGTACTTTGTGTTCCATGGCTGTGCAGTACTTTGTGTTCCATGGCTGTGTAGTACTTTGTGTTCGATTGCTGTGCAGTACTTTGTGTTCCCTGGATATACAGTATTTTCTGTTCCATGGCTGTGCATTACTTTGTGTTCCATGGATGTGCAGTACTTTGTGTTCCATGGCTGTGCAGTACTTCGTGTTCCGTGGCTGTACAGTACTTTGTGTTCCATGGCTGTGCAGTACTTTGTGTTCCATGGCTGTGCAGTACTTTGTGTTCCATGGCTGTGCAGTACTTTGTGTTCCATGGCTATGCAGTACTTTGTGTTCGATTGCTGTGCAGTACTTTGTGTTCCCTGGATATACAGTACTTTGTGTTCCATGGCTGTGCATTACTTTGTGTTCCATGGCTGTGCAGTACTTTGTGTTCCATGGCTATGCAGTACTTCGTGTTCCGTGGCTGTACAGTACTTTGTGTTCCATGGCTGTGCAGTACTTTGTGTTCCATGGCTGTGCAGTACTTTGTGTTCCATGGCTGTGCAGTACTTTGTGTTCCATGGCTGTGCAGTACTTTGTGTTCGATTGCTGTGCAGTACTTTGTGTTCCCTGGATATACAGTACTTACTGTTCCATGGCTGTGCATTACTTTGTGTTCCATGGATGTGCAGTACTTTGTGTTCCATGGCTGTGCAGTACTTTGTGTTCCATGGATGTGCAGTACTTTGTGTTCCATGGCTGTGCAGTACTTTGTGTTCCATGGCTATGCAGTACTTTGTGTTACATGGCTGTGCAGTACTTTGTGTTCCATGGCTTTGCAGTACTTTGTGTTCCATGGCTGTGCAGTACTTTGTGTTCCATGTCTGTGCAGTACTTTGTGTTCCATGGCTATGCAGTACTTTGTGTTCCATGGCTGTGCAGTACTTTGTGTTCCATGGCTATGCAGTACTTTGTGTTCCATGGCTATGCAGTACTTTGTGTTCCATGGCTGTGCAGTACTTTGTGTTCCATGTTTGTGCAGTACTTTCTGTTCCATGGTTGTGCAGTACTTTGTGTTCCATGGCTGTGCAGTACTTTGTGTTCCATGGCTGTGCAGTAATTTGTGTTCCATGGTTGTGCAGTACTTTGTGTTCCATGTTTGTGCAGTACTTTCTGTTCCATGGCTGTGCAGTACTTTGTGTTCCATGGCTATGCAGTACTTTGTGTTCCGTAGCTGTGCAGTACTTTGTGTTCCATGGCTATGCAGCACCTTGTGTTCCATGGTTGTGCAGTACTTTGTGTTCCATGGCTGTGCAGTGCTTTGTGTTCCATGGCTATGCAGTACTTTGTGTTCCATGGCTGTGCAGTACTCTGTGTTCCATGGCTGTGCAGTACTTTGTGTTCCATGGCTGTGCAGTACTTTGTGTTCCATGGCTGTGCAGTACTTCGTGTTCCATGGCTGTGCAGTACTTTGTGTTACATGGCTGTGCAGTACTTTGTGTTCGATTGCTGTGCAGTACTTTGTGTTCCATGGATATACAGTACTTTGTGTTCCATGGCTGTGCAGTACTTTGTGTTCCATGGCTGTGCAGTACTTTGTGTTCCATGTCTGTGCAGTACTTTGTGTTCCATGGCTATGCAGTACTTTGTGTTTCATGGATGTGCAGTACTTCGTGTTCCATGGCTGTGGAGTACTTTGTGTTCCATGGCTGTGCAGTACTCTGTGTTCCATGGCTGTGCAGTACTTTGTGTTCCATGGCTGTGCAGTACTTTGTGTTCCATGGATGTGCATTACTTTGTGTTCCATGGCTGTGCAGTACTTTGTGTTCCATGGCTGTGCAGTACTTCGTGTTCCGTGGCTGTACAGTACTTTGTGTTCCATGGCTATGCAGTACTTTGTGTTCCATGGCTGTGCAGTACTTTGTGTTCCATGGCTGTGCAGTACTCTGTGTTCCATGGCTGTGCAGTACTTTGTGTTCCATGGCTGTGAAGTACTTTGTGTTCCTTGGATGTGCATTACTTTGTGTTCCGTGGCTGTGCAGTACTTTGTGTTCCATGGATGTGCAGTACTTCGTGTTCCGTGGCTGTACAGTACTTTGTGTTCCATGGCTGTGCAGTACTTTGTGTTCCATGGCTGTGCAGTACTTTGTGTTCCATGGCTGTGTAGTACTTTGTGTTCCATGGCTGTGTAGTACTTTGTGTTCGATTGCTGTGCAGTACTTTGTGTTCCCTGGATGTACAGTATTTTCTGTTCCATGGCTGTGCATTACTTTGTGTTCCATGGATGTGCAGTACTTTGTGTTCCATGGCTGTGCAGTACTTCGTGTTCCGTGGCTGTACAGTACTTTGTGTTCCATGGCTGTGCAGTACTTTGTGTTCCATGGCTGTGCAGTACTTTGTGTTCCATGGCTGTGCAGTACTTTGTGTTCCATGGCTATGCAGTACTTTGTGTTCGATTGCTGTGCAGTACTTTGTGTTCCCTGGATATACAGTACTTTGTGTTCCATGGCTGTGCATTACTTTGTGTTCCATGGCTGTGCAGTACTTTGTGTTCCATGGCTATGCAGTACTTCGTGTTCCGTGGCTGTACAGTACTTTGTGTTCCATGGCTGTGCAGTACTTTGTGTTCCATGGCTGTGCAGTACTTTGTGTTCCATGGCTGTGCAGTACTTTGTGTTCCATGGCTGTGCAGTACTTTGTGTTCCATGGCTGTGCAGTACTTTGTGTTCCCTGGATATACAGTACTTACTGTTCCATGGCTGAGCATTACTTTGTGTTCCATGGATGTGCAGTACTTTGTGTTCCATGGCTGTGCAGTACTTTGTGTTCCATGGATGTGCAGTACTTTGTGTTCCATGGCTGTGCAGTACTTTGTGTTCCATGGCTATGCAGTACTTTGTGTTACATGGCTGTGCAGTACTTTGTGTTCCATGGCTTTGCAGTACTTTGTGTTCCATGGCTGTGCAGTACTTTGTGTTCCATGTCTGTGCAGTACTTTGTGTTCCATGGCTATGCAGTACTTTGTGTTCCATGGCTGTGCAGTACTTTGTGTTCCATGGCTATGCAGTACTTTGTGTTCCATGGCTATGCAGTACTTTGTGTTCCATGGCTGTGCAGTACTTTGTGTTCCATGACTGTGCAGTACTTTGTGTTCCATGGCTGTGCAGTACTTTGTGTTCAATGGCTATGCAGTACTTTGTGTTCCATGGCTGTGCAGTACTTTGTGTTCCATGGCTGTGCAGTACTTTGTGTTCCATGTCTGTGCAGTACTTTGTGTTCCATGGCTATGCAGTACTTATTGTTCCATGGCTATGCAGTACTTTGTGTTCCATGGCTATGCAGAACTTTGTGTTCCATGGTTATGCAGTACTTTGTGTTCCATGGCTGTGCAGTACTTTGTGTTCCATGGCTGTGCACTACTTTGTGTTACATGGCTGTGCAGTACTTTGTGTTCCATGGCTATGCAGTACTTTGTGTTCCATGGCTGTGCAGTACTTTGTGTTCCATGGCTATGCAGTACTTTGTGTTCCATGGCTGTGCAGTACTTTGTGTTCCATGGCTATGCAGTACTTTGTGTTCCATGGCTGTGCAGTACTTTGTGTTCCATGGCTGTGCAGTACTTTGTATTCCATGGCTGTGCAGTACTTTGGGTTCAATGGCTATGCAGTACTTTGTGTTCCATGGATGTGCAGTACTTTGTATTCCATGGCTATGCAGTACTTTGTGTTCCATGGCTATGCAGTACTTTGTATTCCATGGTTGTGCAGTACTTTGCGTTCCATGGCTGTGCAGTACTGTGTGTTCCATGGTTGTGCAGTACTTTGTGTTCCATGGCTATGCAGTACTTTGTGTTCCATGGCTGTGCAGTACTTTGTGTTCCATGGCTGTGCAGTACATTGTGTTCCGTGGCTGTACAGTACTTTGTGTTCCATGGCTATGCAGTACTTTCTGTTCCATGGCTGTGCAGTACTTTGTGTTCCATAGCTGTGGAGTACATTGTGTTCCGTGGCTGTACAGTACTTTGTGTCCCATGGCTGTGCAGTACTTTGTGTTCCATGGCTGTGCAGTACTTTGTGTTCCATGGCTGTGCAGTACTTTGTGTTCCATGGCTGTGCAGTACATTGTGTTCCATGGTTGTGCAGTACATTGTGTTCCATGGCTGTGCAGTACTTTGTGTTCCATGGCTGTGCAGTACTGTGTGTTCCATGGTTGTGCAGTACTTTGTGTTCCATGGCTATGCAGTACTTTGTGTTCCATGGCTATGCAGTACTTTGTGTTCCATGGTTGTGCAGTACTTTGTGTTCCATGGCTGTGCAGTACTTTGTGTTCCATGGCTATGCAGTACTTTGTGTTCCATGGTTGTGCAGTACTTTGTGTTCCATGTTTGTGCAGTACTTTGTGTTCCATGGTTGTGCAGTACTTTGTGTTCCATGGCTGTGCAGTACTTTGTGTTCCATGGCTGTGCAGTAATTTGTGTTCCATGGTTGTGCAGTACTTTGTGTTCCATGTTTGTGCAGTACTTTCTGTTCCATGGCTATGCAGTATTTTGTGTTCCTTGTGTTACTCTGGTGATGAGGTACTTAATGTTACCCTGGCTATGAAGTACAATATGTTACCTGGCTGTGCAATACTACATGTTACCCTGACTATGCAGAACTACATGTTACTTGACTATGTAGTACATTGTGTTACCCTGTCTATACAGTACTACATGTTACTCTGGTGATGCGCTACTTAATGTTAACCTGGCTATAAAGTACAATATGTTACCTGGCTGTGCAATACTACATGTTACCCTGACTATGCAGTACTACATGTTACTTGACTATGTAGTACATTGTGTTACCCTGTCTATACAGTACTAAATGTTACTCTGGTTATGCGGCACTTAATGTTACCCTGGCTATGAATTACAATATGTTTTCTGGCTATGCAATGCTACATTTGTTACCAGTTATTGCTGTGATTTTTGGAGAACCGCACACAGCCCATCCTTCTAACCCGGCTCATCTTGACTGAAAATAGGCCAATTTGGCCTGAAACGGGTTTTGGCAGTATCCACTTCACATCTTGAAAACTCAGTTCCTAAATGATATTTTTCAAGGAAACCCATTTAAAACACAAGAGAAGTTCTTATCCCAACAGATGTTATCAGTTATTGCTGTGATTTTTGGAGAACCGCACACAGCCCACCCTTCTAACCCGGCTCACCTTACTGAAAAATAGGCCTATTTGGCTTGAAACGGGTTTTGGCAGTATCCACTTAACATCTTGAAAACTCATATCCTAAATGATAGTTTTCAAGGAAACACATTTAACACAGAAGAGAAGTTCTTATCCCAACAGATGTTATCAGTTATTGCTGTAATTTTTGGAGAACCGCACACAGCCCACCCTTCTAATCCAGCTCATCTTGACTGAAAATTGGCCAGTTTTGGCTTGAAACGGGTTTGGGCAGTATCCACTCCACATCTTACAAACTTACTTCCTAAATGATATTTTTCAAGTTAATCCATTTAAAACACAAGAGAGGTTCTTATCCCAACAGATGTTATCAGTTATTGCTGTGATTTTTGGAGAACCGCACACAGCCCACCCTTCTAACCCGGCACATCGTGACTGAAAAATAGGCCAATTTGGCCTGAAACGGGTTTTGGCAGTATCCACTTCACATCTTGAAAATTCAGTTCCTAAATGATATTTTTCAAGGAAACCCATTTAAAACACAAGAGAAGTATTTATCCCAACACATGTTACCAGTTATTGGTGTGATATTTGGAGAACCGCACACAGCCCACCCTTCTAACCCGGCTCATCTTGACTGAAAAATAGGCCTATTTGGCTTGAAACGGGTTTTGGCAGTATCCACTTCACATCTTGTAAACTCATATCCTAAATGATATTTTTCAAGGAAATACATTTAACACAGAAGAGAAGTTCTTATCCCAACATATGTTATCAGTTATTGCTGTGATTTTTGGAGAACCGCACACAGCCCACCCTTCTAATCCAGCTCATCTTGACTGAAAATTGGCCAGTTTTGTCTTGAAACGGGTTCTGGCAGTACCCGCTTCATATCCTACAAACTGAATTCCTAAATAATATTTTTCAAGGAAACCCATTTAAAACACAAGAGAAGTGCCTATCCCAACAGATGTTACCAGTTATTGCTGTGATTTTTGGAGAACCGCACACAGCCCACTCTTCTAACACGGCACATCATGACTGAAAATAGGCCAGCTTGGCTTGAAACGGATTTTGGCAGTATCCACTTCACATCTTACAAACTAATATCCTAAATAATATAATTCAAGGAAACCCATTTAAAACATAAGAGAAGTTCTTATCCCGACAGATGTTACCAGATATTTCTTTGATTTTTGGAGAACCGCACACAGCCCACCCTTCTAACTCGGCACGTCTTGTCTAAACCAGGCCAATTTGGCTTGAAACAGGTTTTGGCAGTATACACTTCACATCATGAAAACTAATATCCTAAATGATATTTTTCAAGGGAACCCATTCAAAACACAAGAGAAGTTCTTATCCCAGCACATGTTACCAGTTATTGCTGTGATTTTTGGAGAACCGCACACAGCCCACCCTTCTAATCCAGCTCATCTTGACTGAAAATTGGCCAGTTTTGTCTTGAAACGGGTTCTGGCAGTACCCGCTTCATATCCTACAAACTGAATTCCTAAATAATATTTTTCAAGGAAACCCATTTAAAACACAAGAGAAGTGCCTATCCCAACAGATGTTACCAGTTATTGCTGTGATTTTTGGAGAACCGCACACAGCCCACTCTTCTAACACGGCACATCATGACTGAAAATAGGCCAGCTTGGCTTGAAACGGATTTTGGCAGTATCCACTTCACATCTTACAAACTAATATCCTAAATAATATAATTCAAGTAAACCCATTTAAAACATAAGAGAAGTTCTTATCCCGACAGATGTTACCAGATATTTCTTTGATTTTTGGAGAACCGCACACAGCCCACCCTTCTAACTCGGCACGTCTTGTCTAAACCAGGCCAATTTGGCTTGAAACAGGTTTTGGCAGTATACACTTCACATCATGAAAACTAATATCCTCAATGATATTTTTCAAGGGAACCCATTCAAAACACAAGAGAAGTTCTTATCCCAGCACATGTTACCAGTTATTGCTGTGATTTTTGGAGAACCGCACACAGCCCACCCTTCTAATCCAGCTCATCATGACTGAAAATTGGCCAGTTTTGTCTTGAAACGGGTTCTGGCAGTACCCGCTTCAGATCCTACAAACTGAATTCCTAAATAATGTTTTTCAAGTAAACCCATTTAAAACACAAGAGAAGTTCTTATCCCAACAGATGTTACCAGTTATTTCTGTGATTTTTGGAGAACCGCACCCTTCTAAACCGGCAAATAGGCCAGTTTGGCTTGAAACGGGTTTTGGCACTATTCACTTCTCATCTTGAAATAAAATAATATGTAAATATATTTTACAGGAAATTCTTATTATAAACAAAAGTAAAGATCCTTTCCCAACAGATGTGACCAGTTTTTGTCGTAATGTTGGGCGTCTGTGTCTAAATTCGTCACATCTCAACTTATAAAAGGCTAATTCTATTTTAGCAAAACAATAAAGTAGCAGTAATAGTAGCAGTAGTTGTGGTAGCAGTAGTAGTTTGTTTTTGTGTTTCTTTTTTAACCCCGCACTCAGTAATACTCCAGCTATATGACACCAGTCTGTAAGAAATCGAGTCTGGACCAGAAAACCCAGTGGCTGACATCATGAACATCGATCTACGCAATTGGGACACAATAACATGGATCAATAAAGTCAGCGGGCCTCACCCGTTAGTTGCCTCTTTCGAGTCTAGACTATTGCAGTAGCAGCAGTAGCAACAGTAGCAGCAGCAGCAGTAGTAGTAGAAGTAGTAGTAGTAGTAGTAGTAGTAGTAGTAGTGGGAGTAGTAGCAGTAGTAGCAGTCGTAGTAGTTGTAGTAAAAGCAGCAGCAGTAGTAGTAGAAGTAGTAGTTGTAGTAGTAGTTGTTGTAGCAGTAGTGGTAGTAGCAGTAGTAGCAGCAATAATAGTAGTAGTGGTAGCAGCAGTGGTAGTAGTAGTGGTAGTAACAGTAGTGGTAGTAGCAGTAGAAGTAGCAGTAGCAGTCATAGTAGTAATGGTAGCAGCAGCGGTAGTAGTAGTGGTAGTAGCAGTAGTAGTAGTAGTTTTGGTAGTGGCAGTAGAAGAAGTAGTAGAAGCAGTAGTATTAGTGGTAGTAGCAGTAGTAGTAGAAGTGGTAGTGGTAGCAGTAGCAGTAGTAACAGTAGTAGTAGTTGTAGTAGCAGTAGTAGTTGTAGTAGAAGTGGTAGTGGTAGCAGTAGCAGTAGTAGTAGTAGTAGTAGTAGTAGTTGAAGTAGCAGTAGTAGTAGCAGCAGCAGTAGTAGTAGTAGTAGCAGTAGTAGTATCAGTAATAGTAGTAGTAGTAGTAGTAGTAGTTGTACCAGTAATAGTAGCAGCAGCAGCAGTAGTAGTAGTAGTAGTAGTAGTAGTAGTAGTTGTACCAGTAATAGTAGCAGCAGCAGTAGTAGTAGTAGTAGTAGTAGTAGCAGTAGGAGTAGTAGGAGTAGGAGTAGTAGTAGTAGTAGTAGTAGTAGTAGTAGTAGTAGTAGTAGTAGGTGCTAGAGCAGTAGTAGGTGCTATTGCAGTAGGAGTAGGTTTGCGTTGTTTGTATTTATCTAATATCTTCAGAACAAAGCAATCCCCATCAACTGTAAACTAAAATATATACATTGCGTGTAATAAACATGGTGTAAGTTGACAATTTTAAACTAACAACAACGAATTTGACAGATGGTAGCAAATGCCAATTCCAGTCACTCAACCGCCGAACTGCCATAGCTGAACTCTATGGTCTTCAGAGTTATCTGCCCTTGTTTGGAAACAAATCGCCAGCACACAAAGTCAGCGAAGCTTTGTCGGCTGAGTGGGTTGGATTTGTTTCCAAGGGCAGATAACTCGTAAGACCATAGATAACTGTCAATTTAGTGCATCACTCTGGCAGAGTGGGTTCGAATCCCGGACGGGACCCTGCTTATACCTACTCTATACCTAGACTGTACTTAGTGTATATTATAGTAGCAAGTACATACACTGTACCTTACCTGTACCTGGCATTTATCTTTCCTGTACCTAGCCCGTACCTAGCCTGTAACTGGCCTGTACCTAGCCTGTATCAAACTACCATGTACCTTGCTTGTACCTAGCCTCTACCGAGCCTGTCCTCAAGTCTCCCGCGTCCTCTGATATGGCATCAGCACAGAAGTCCGGCAAGACGAAGAAGAAGAAGAAGTCGATGGTTGGTAACGCTGACAAAAACACTCCAGTGACACGCACGACTGAAAAAACTCCTGGTTCAAACAAGAAGACACTCACACGATCTCGGGCAGCAGATTTCTTCTGAGTTGTGTCACCATGAATGTTGTACTGAGATTCAATAGCAACACAAGAGGCCTATGCGCTATACGTCAAGGATGCTGACAATATCGACTCCACACCAGCCTCCGTAACACCGAGGTCTGCTGCAACTACAACTACAAGTGTCCTGGTTGCCAAGGTTGTTGTTATGGTAACAGGTGTGGTTGCCCTGGAAGCAGGAGTGTCCTGTTATACTTTGTGACCACTCACTCACTCACTCACTCACTCATGTAGCAGATCGTGTACAGTGGTACTATAGACGGGAACAGGGATACACTGAGTTAAGGCAAGTTCACTGGCAGCTGTCTATAGCTGGGTGGGGTGGGGTGGGGCTCAATTGGATGGGGGGTTGTTTAGAGAGTGGGGATCTTTTTTTGGGAGGGGGGTAAAGAGTGGGGTGGCAGTCTTCACATTTTGTGGGTGGGGGTGGTGTTAAGAGAGTGCGGTAGCATCCTTCACATATTTTGGGGTTGGGAGTGGGATAGCCATGCAGTTAACACATGGTTAAAGTGAGTGAGTGAGTGAGTTGGGTTTAGCGCTGTTTTTTTAGCAATATTTCAGTTATATCACAGTGTGTCAGCTTATTGTGGGAGGAAATCCCGAAGTGAAGCAGGTCTCAGAAGTTTACCACTTCGGTGAAACCCACAAGCACAGGTATGGTGCTGACAAACCTAAGAACTTAACGGGGCGAACCAGGTTCGTACCTACAATCATAGGTTTCTGGCGTAGCCAAGGGATATTACTCTGTTCGGCGAATTGTGTCCCCTTGTAGCTAAAGAATTAGAGAAAAACCCACGAGCTACAAGGAAGCACGGATTGCCTGACCCGGGTTAATGAATGGAGGTACAGGTCCCCCCTGTAATTCGGAGTATCGAGTAGGTTATTGAGAGAGATAATGAAGAAAAAATGTCAACCCTACAGAAAAACTTCACTAAAGGCAGCCTATTGTTCAGATGACATTTAATGTATTTAATTTGTGACGTCAAGAACAATGGCTGAAGTAACATATTTTATTCAACGGTGACGCACGATGACATCACATGACTTCAACTGACCAATCAGCATTTAGAATCAATAAAATGCCAATACCAGAATGTTATTCTGCATGGTCATTCTACCTTTATGGGTTCCGTATTCGCCGTAATAAGCGCCCAGGGCGCTCTTAAAATTAGAAATAGGGGGCTCTTATTAGAATACTATTTTGGTAAGAAAAAAAAACAGAGTTGAAAGATCGTAAATTTTGTGGTTTATGCTGACAGCCTGAAATGATACAAAGAAAAGTCTGTGCCTATTATACACGACAAATCTATTTTCCAGAATTTAAATGCCCATAATTAAGGGTGCATATAACACACAAGTGCATATCATACACGAATAAATAAGTCTTGTGTACATTGATCAATCAGAAGGGATGCTAATTGGGATTGTACACTAGCCAATATATTAGCAAATATAGCCGCGCTTTTTAGAGCAGGGTACTTATTACGTCGAATACGGTAATATAACACTCATAACGCCCTAGACTCCAGTTGGTTCCCCACATAGGTGCAAAGTAGGAAGCCAGTCTCACTCACTCACTCACTCACTCACTCACTCACTCACTCACTCACTCACTCACCTGGCTAGGACTCGGGTAACCACAATTTGGTAAGTAGAGTTGCTTCCCTTAGCATTGCAAGGATAGGCTTATTGTGGGTTCTATTCGCAGATTTGCCCAGATTATGGTCCTTGGTTTGTCAGAATCATACCCATGGATGTGGTAAATGTCAACAGACCTGCCTCACTTCAGGCTGTCCGACCACATGAAGCTGACATGCCGTGATATAGCGGCAATACTGCTCAAAGCGATGTTTGATTACCTGAGTGAATGTTGGTCTGAACACGAGATGTTATAATTGTACAGTTTATGATTTGTATATAGGTTTCCATGGTGATGACATAGCACTGCAGTCAGGGTTTGCCACATATTTCTTCATAGTGTGTTACCATGGTTACAGGAGCCAGTTGCCTTTGCAATTCTGTTGAGATT
The DNA here is from genome assembly GCF_023055435.1 of Haliotis rufescens. Lineage (NCBI taxonomy): Eukaryota > Metazoa > Mollusca > Gastropoda > Lepetellida > Haliotidae > Haliotis > Haliotis rufescens. The sequence continues at coordinate 37,791 of NW_025963858.1, forward strand.
CTGTAGGAAAAAACTGATGTCCAGATTTCGTTGGATAAAATTGAGATTTCTCGAATTGCGAATTTGATTGAGGATTTTCAGGAAATCTTGATTTCAAGTAATAATTTCAAGTAATGATTACAAGCCCAAACCAAATGTCTCCTCTACCCTAGATGAATTGATGTGTCCAGATAACACTGAATGATAATGAGGTGTCCAGATTATGTTGAATTATAGTGAGGTGTCCTGATGTCATTGGAGGAAACCTAGCAGTAGCCTAGTGGTTAGAGCGTTCGCTCGTCATGCCGAAAACACGGGTTCGATTCCCGACATGGGTACAATGTGTGAAGCCCATTTCTGGTGTCCCCCCGCCGTGATATTGCTGGAATATTGCTAAAAGTGGCTTAAACCATACTCATTCACTCAAGTTTATCTAATGGAATTTCTTTTGGAATAATCAACATGTCCCAATAGTCAAGTCTTCCAATTTCATGGGGGACAAAATTGAGGCCTACAGATTACGTTGGATGGGATTGAGAATGTTTAAAATCAGTGGGGGGAGTATGAGCGATGTCCTATTTATGCAGTTTCAGCAGCTTTTGTCCTGTTCAACTCTTGATAAGGATAATCACTCATATCATATATAGAGATATTATATGAGTGTTCATGTCATACTATGTTTACGACACGAGTGTCGAAATACCGGAATTTAGGCGCAAGTTTCAGAAACATAGTATGACATGGACACGAATATGCCAGCAATGTTCTATTTATTACCGAAGACACACAGAGACGAATTGTAGAGTTTACCTTTAACGACAGTAAGTCACAATAGCAGCTGAACCACAATTTGTCGAATGACGTCAACAATCTTCAGCTATGACACCGTTTCTAGTGTGACGTCATACCGACATTGCGTCACAATAAGATTCGAATGACGTCAACAATGTCGTCCGGATGACGGAAACAATACCCTGTTGTCTCATGATAAGGAAGATATGATTTGTATTAACCCCGATATGTTTGCCCCCGTAGGTTATAAATGAATAAAATATGTTATCCGTGCCCAATATGATAACATCTATGGAGGTTATTCTTTCAATCTTGAATCCTTCATTACATTATACACTTGGCATATAAGGGTTTGTTTTGTTCGTCATGGGAAGATAAAAATGTCCCTATCAAAAATGGAGTAGTATACATTGATGGAGTATGGAACATGCTGATGAAACAGCACTGAAACATGTGTGGTCCCCCCAAATGAGTTTGTGTCAGAGGTGGCTTGGTCTTCCTGCTAGAAAGGCATTACTTAACTTTCCTGTCTGCAGTGCTGATGGTGGCTTATAGAAACGGGGTTCCAGGGTGTGGGTCAACCTCGTGTTGGTATCAATGAACGCCCAGTCTTTCAGGTTCAGGAGTGTTTCTTGTGGAGTATTGCTCACACAGAAGTGCCTACCGTTATGATTTGGCTGTAGTCATTGTGAGTTTTATCCAAACATTATGGTTTTATGATGATGTAACTACATGTATTACAAAAAATATACCGTATTCGACGTAATAAGTGCCCCGCTCTAATAAGCGCCCACGGCGACATTTGCTAAGATATTGGCTAGTGAACAATCCCAATTAGCACCCCTTCCGATTGATCAATGTACACAGGACATTTATTTGCGTATAATATGCACTCGTGTGTTATATGCACCCTTAATTATAGGCAGTTAAATTCTGGAGAAATATATCTGTCGTACATAAACATTTCAGGCTGTCAACATAAACCACGAAATTTATCTTTCAACTCTGTTGGGTTTTTTCCACCAAAATATTAATCTAATAAGAGCCCCCTATTTCTAATTTTGAGAGCGCCCTGGGCGCTTATTACGTCGAATATGGTAAATCATATTTTTTTTAAAACAGACCTTTCGTAGTTACTTGATGCATTGCATGTAATTTGTTGAAGATTAACGTGGCATTCTGTCCAGACGTACACTGTAAGGAGCTCTGAATTAATATTACTTTAAGAAATATATTCGGTAATCTTATTTCTTTCAAATAGCTGTTGAGTGAGTATGTGAAAATATGTGTACAATTTTTACGAATGTAAAAGACATGCACACTTGGTACAATAAAAAATAGCTCCCAGTGGCTGACGGTGATAGAAACTTGAAACGAAAGAAACTAACCTCACCGGGTTGCTATGGTGATTACTGACAATAAATAAACAGTGAAAATGACTGCCTACTTTATCCAGATATTACTGAAAGGGAATAAATAGGCTGGGCACCTGTGCTCATGTTATCAGCCACTGGATTGCTGGTCCGGACTTGACGATTTACAGCATGTTGTGGGGTGGTCGGGTAGCCTAGTGGTTTAAGCGTTCGCTCGTCACACCAAAGACCCAGGTTCGATTTCCGACATGGGTACATTGTGTGAAGCCTGTTTCTGGTGTCCCCCGCCTTGATATTGCTGGAATATTGCTAAAAGTGGCGTAAAACCATACTCCCTCACTTCAGGATGTTGTGATATTGCTGAAATATTTCTGAGTCTTAACCTGTCCCTCACTTCACCCTTGGGACAGGATTCTATACTACACTACACTTGATAAGGATATATATTTTCTTTTCCATGATACCCCAAAATGATTTTCATGTCAAGAATATATTTAAATATTTGGCATTGTTGTCCTCATAGGTTCAGTATTATATACTACTCAAAAGAAGTTAAGGAAACCCAATTTTTGCATAAAACTATAAACTACTTTTATAACAAACACGCTTATAATGAACTGATGGATAGTAGCGTCCTTTTGCTGTATATATGCTTATGATGAACTACGGTTTTAAGAAACAAAAATTAGTGGTCCCTTTGAGTTCGTTATTACCATAGGTTACTGTAGTTATTCGATCATGTTATGACAGATTAACTGTAATCATATGAAAGTATCGGGGTTCTTTAACTCCTTGTGAGTAGTCTGTTTTATTTTGGGTTTATTCAAGAGGACCAGACCAGTGAGTTGTGATATTGTTGTGTTGTCGCACCCTGTTTGTGAGTGGACGAATGGCGCTGTGTGACAGTCTACAGTTTTACATCACATCAGTCTGGACCAGTCATCCTGGTGGCTCAGTCACTGGGGTAGCGGGGGGCACGGGGGGCCCAGTTGTCTAAGGCGCTGTGCAGAGTTGCGTCCCTTGGGCACGCCAGAAACCTACGATTGTGGGTTCGAATCCCGGTTAGCCCCGATTATGTTTCTAGGTTTGTCAGCACCATACCCATGCTCGTGGGTTTCACCAAAGTGGTAAACGTCTGAGACCTGCATCACTTTGGGCTTTCCTCCCACATTAAGCTGACACGCCGCGATATAACTGGAATACTGTTAAAAGCGGCGTTAAACCCCAACTCACTCACTCGCTGGTGTAGCTCTGATTTACTTGCAATCTGAAGTGGTGTATACTACTCAAAAGATGTTAGACAGATTAACCACAGTAATTTGAAGAATCAGGTGTTCCTTAACTTCTTTTGAGTAGTATATTAGGAAAAGACCTACCCTTGCTTGACCGGATGACATTCTTGAACCATGGTGTACATTGTAGAAGTTGAAGACATTTGAATAAACAATGAGTATTGTTTCTGCATTCTGTGTTCTTGATGTTTGATGCTCATGATATCAATCAGTGGCTGTGTCAAGATTTACAGTAATTTGTCTTCTTAGATTTTTATTTACATCCACTTGTCAGTACGAACACATGGCTGACCAACATGAGGATTGGATGGTTAACATTACTATATTCTCATATCATACATTTATATACCACAGGTATCGAGGTACTAATGCGGGTATTTAAAAGCGGTCTTATTTGTTCCCTGGCCAGTGCATCCATTTGCATTCCAGTTATCATTCTCAACTCCCTGGGGAGTATACAACCCAACCTGTTAGTTTTTATATCCGCTTCACATACCGGGTACCCATTCCCTCCTGGGTGAACAGAGGCACATTTGAACTAAGTCACTTGTCCAGGGTGACCCCACACGTTGTGACACTTGTGTTTCGGGTGTATGTACGTATCCGTGTTTCCACCATCTTGTCATCTACCGTTGGACGAGTGGGTTCTTTTGAGTGCACAGGGTGAATGTTCTGTACACTAGGAGTAGTCACAACACCTTAAAGACCTGTAAATATTGTTGGTCCCAAGGCTGAATAACAACCTGGTCACATGCGGGAACGATCTCAGGACCTGGTGCTTGCTAACCTGGCGCTTTTGACCGCTTGCCCTCACCGCCCCTAATGAGAGACCTGACCACACCCAACTTTATTACAGGCTGCTGTCGCATAGGTCTTCTTATTCAAATATTGTCAATCTTTTTATTATCAATGTCATTAACAAGGACAGTCCTATTACATATCCTTCAGTCTTGTGATATACAAGCCCTTCCAGACCCGTGAAGATCCGTGGTAGAATAGATCTTCAGCAACCCATGCTTGATGTAAAAGGCGACTATGCTTGTCATAAATGGCGACTAACTGGATCGGGTGGTCAGACTCGCTGACTTGGTTGATGCATGTCATCATATCCCAATTGCATGGATCGATGCTCATGATGTCAATCACTGGATTGTCCAGACTTGATTACTTACAGACCGCCGTCCTATAGCTGGAATATTGCTGAGTGCGGCGGTAAACAACAAACCAACCAACCAAGTTCAGTCGTCGAATGAGCCCCAACAGTCTCTCTGTCTCTCTCTCTCCTCTCATTCACGAGGAGCTGGGGATCACACGCAGATAAATAACAACAGCAAAGGGTTGATGGTTTGAAACATTTATGCATTTTCTTTATACATGCATGGGAGCCGTGAGCGTCGAGAGGCCACCCACAACTTCATATACAGCAGTCAAGCAGGATAGGTGGCAGGGACATCAGCCCTTCACACAGTACCCTCAGTGAACACTGGAGATAACTAGACATACACCACACTGGCAATATACACATTTATACACCACTTATAGTGGCAAAGGTTTGCATAACAGTGGTTAGTGAATATGAAAAACCAATTCCACAAACTGCCACATATGGACCTAAAACGGAACATATTTAGCACTTGGTGCCCAATTTCATTTCTTTGGAATACCTGAAGGCCATTTCACATATTGTGACAATATTTGATTGTAGTATCCATGGTGACAGGATGTGGAATATGACCAGAATCCGCAAGCTCCTCACAGTGATACCCCGGAGCTCTCTATACTATCACTGCCACCAGTCAAACCTCCCCACTGTGATGCGTGGCCACAACCATGCATGGAGTTGAATTCACAGCCGAATGACCGTTATGTTTACAACCAAGTGATAATGCCGTGACGTGGATACTCTTACGCTTGCTATATTATTTTCTTTGTTTATCAATCTGAATTTGCGTTTCATGACAACTATCATGTAATTGATATTGTTAGACTGTAAGGGGGAAGTTGGTTGATTTTCCATTTGTCTGCAATTGTGAACCAATCTGATCAAACAAACAAAATGGTAAATTCATCTGCAAATTATGGTCAGTCATAAACCTTTTCAAAATTCACTATGATATGGGATTAGAGGGCAAATTTCAAGATTCTTGTAATGGGCGTGCCCCTACTGGTGACAGCGATGTTACCGAGAGCGTAACGAAGGTGTCAAGCGCTGGGAGGGAGCTTGAAGAATCAGGTCCTGTGATTGGAGGGGGTGGGTGATGCTGGATGTACAGGGCATGAGACAGGTCATGAGAACACTGCAAGCAGGGCAACCAAGCGGCATTGTATTAAGTACAGCTTCAAGAACTCATATAAACACCAAAGGCCAACAAAAATTGATTGCTACATTATCACCCTGTCCTCTCACCTTCATATTTCATTATAACAGAACTGTTACAAAAACAATAGTGTCAGGGAACTGTAGCTCACCTGGATATGTACGCAACAGTTTTAAAAAACAAAGGCAGTCTGAACCTAATTCTGCTGTCTGCATTGATTTTCATCTATTCTCTGTATAAATACTAAACACTAGAACTAAAGTCTAATGAATTGACCAAAATGTCATCTAAAGGGGAAACATACATGACAAAGTCTTACAATTTCATAGGAGTGAGTGAGTGAGTGAGGTTTTACGCCGCTTTAAGCAATATTCCAGCAATATCACGGCGGGGGACACCAGAAATGGGCTTCACACATTGTACCCATGTCGGGAATCGAACCCGGGTCTTCGGCATTACAGTAGGCTACCCGACCGCCCCTTTCATAGAAGTTTTACAGCACATGGAGAGATTTAACAGCATGACTCACAGATAGCTAACTAGATAATAACTTTAATCACATATTGAACAATGACTGAGTAATGGTCATAAATATCTTTTTCAAAATGGCTGCCATGGTGGCCATATTGAAAAACTGATTCCAACCTCTTCAACAGATTCAGTGCCATCATTGTTGGGAATAAACATGTGAAGTGTCAGCTTCATTGGTCTTGTGGATTCTGAGGAGGAGAATTTTACAGAAGACAAGCAGACCAGCAGACAACGACATACGCTCACTTTCAATCGTGACCTTGAAAGATGATGTTTTTAAAAATAAAACCCCCTCCTCCTTCACTACATTGATAAATTTGGATCATAATGTAATAATTAATTTCTTGTGGCCAGAGATTAGTGTTTGTGAAAAATATAGTTTGGCTGGAAATACATTCCCCACCCCTCACTCAGCCTGTCCTACACCGTCACTGTGACTTTACCAAGCCACTTTACATTTACCCTTATAGTTCAGGAGGGACAGTGTTCCTGGAACTGCCAGCCAACCAAGGTCAAGTGCCCTTCAAATGTAGTAATGCAATATTTTACAAATTGGAGTGAGTTGATTATGAAATCGAGGCCCTGTTAAAAAAGAACTCAATCTTGGGACATTCATCTTCCAGCCAAACTATTTTTGACATACATGAACAATTTGAAATGTATCCAAGACAATGACAAGGAGTCAGCAGCCTCCATGAATGATGATAGCTTATGTACGGGGAAGTGAGGACAGCAAGTAACAAACATTGTACACAGGGTATAAACAGTTGTATATGTACAGGAGAGGGTACTGCATGGAGGGGGATATGAGCCATACCGCCCGGTAGAAAGTATGTATATATAACAGTGGACATATCTTAGAAAAAAACAACAATATACATAGCACTGTCAAAACAGTCATACAATAAGAATTGGATCAGCTTGTGAGCCAGCATATAAACAACAATAACAGACTCAATGGTCATGAATACCAATGGAAAAAAAAACAAATCCTATGAAAATATGACCTTAACAGATCACCATACATTAGGTATGGCAGGGGGATACAAACATCAAGCCGTCACAATAAAAGTTAAAGTTGCGATAAAAAAATTACAAAATATACTTTAGCTAAGAGGGCATGCCTTGTGTGTAACATATGTTCTAAGTCAACCGTATAAAACATACACACTCCCAATTGTCCTGACTAACTTACTGGTTTCAATGGTCCCAGGCTAAAACCTGAATTGATTCAGCCAGATTCCACCTTATTCAGTAATTGCTGGGGCAGCGAAAAAGGTCAAGGTCGTAAACACTCGATCAAGGTCATAAGCACAAAGTTCAGTGTCATAAGCACAAGGTCAAGGTCATAAGCACTAGGTCATGGTTTCCATGCAATGTCAAAGCCAAATTTTCCAAAGCTTTGACGAATGGAGCATAAAAAGGAGCATGTACTGCCTACATGAAGTCATGACAGAAATCAGAGTATCCACGGTATCAGCAATGGGAAAAACACTGCACAATAGCAAAACAATAGGAAAAAGATTGTAACATTGTATGACAGTTATAACCATATAGTTTTAGGTTTGGGCCTGACAGCAGCCTTCAGCACCAGATCCGACAAAGTTCAGGGTCCAAGACATGAATATACAGTTTAATATGGCAATTAACACTAGCCCACTGCCAGTACAGATGCAAGGTGCTAGTAAATCGGTTGTGCTTCACACAACTGTGAACAGTATTTCACATATACTACTCAAAACAAGTCAAAGAACACCCACAATTGGAAGGTTGTGTGCACCCACCAGCCATGACAGACTAACTATAGTCATAAGAAAACATTGGGCTGTCTTTAACTTCTTTTTGAGTAATATACATGGTGTTTCAGTTTGTGTTAGGAGGAAAGCCAGAGTGATGCAGTTCTTCGACGTTTACCACTCTGGTGAAACCCACAACACGGGTATGGTACAGAAAACACCGTGACAATCAAGGTGGATCTAGGATTCGAACCCATGATCACAGGTTCACGGCATGCCTGAGGGAGGAATTGCAGCACACTGCAGCACCTTAGGTGACTGGGCTACCCTTGCCCCTCAAACCAGGGCCACCCTTGGCCCTCAAACCAGGACCACCCCTGGCCCTTAAACCAGGGCTGCCCCTTGCCCTCAAACCAGGGCCACCCCTGGCCCTCAAACCAGGGCCACCCTTGGCCCTCAAACCAGGGCTGCCCTTGGCCCTCAAACCAGGGCCACCCCTGGCCCTCAAACCAGGGCCACCCCTGGCCCTGAAACCAGGGCCTGTAGAGTGTGGAGGACACTGCCGATGTGAGTGCAAATAATACTTTGGTTAACATGTACAAGGAAGAAGATATCGCATTGGCCTATAATGATAGACTCAACTACTTATTTCACACTTAGATGTTTAGTATTTCCCATTAATATACACATGTAATATATAGTATATTCCAAGGAAAATATAGTTTCATGCAAAGTTTTTAAGTTTGCAAATGAGGGCCTTGTACTGATTACCTACCTCGTTAAGATGACCTTGAACCTGTGTTGCTGCTTGTAACAGAGACTGAGGACATCTCATAGTTCAGTTTAAGAACAAAATGTCCAGTCGAATGGTAGGAATTTGTCATTTTTCAAAGGTGAACAACAGCAAATAAAAACCTTATCTGACAATATTTATGTCATCTGGAACGTCAGTCTTGATCCCAAAGCTAGTTTCCTTCCGCAACACAGAATTCAGGGCCTCCTTCCACTGTTGAAATTCTATCGTCGACTTACGATAGTCGCAGCACTCGTATCATCTTATAGCGCATGACCCAGTAGTTAATAAGTGTCAATTAACAAATGCAAAATACAAATAATTCCTGTGTGAAATTGCAGCTCTAGACAGCTGTGTACATTATCCTACCTATTCTGGTCAACACACCTTATTAATCACGACAGAAGAACTCTGACATTCCAAAAGAACTCAGCCACAACAGGACTACGCCGTTTGCATGTTTTTTTCAACAGAACAGCCAGTCCAAGTTGAGACAAACCGTGTTTGCAACCTTCTAGTGCCTAGGCTGTGTGAGTGAGTGAGTGAGTATGGCATAACTCAGCTTTTAACAGTATTCCAATTATATTACTTCTTGTCAGCTTAAAGTGGGAGGAAAGCCCGAAGTGATGCAGGTCTCAGATGTTTACCACTTTGGTGAAACCCATCAGCCCGGGTATGGTGCTCACTAAACCTAGAAACATAATCAGGGTGAACCGGGATTCGAACCCACAATCATACACTGCACAGCAAATCGCGGCACCTAAGACAACTGGGCCATCTGTGCCCCCGACTCTTACAGGAGACTTATCAAGTTAAAGATGCTCCTATTTTGAATGCAATAATATACGACTCAACATTTGAACAACATTCATCTTCAGTCAATGGTGTGGTCCTTAGCAAATGTTGAGCAGCATTACTCAATTGGTACACCCATCCTGCAGGAATCTATATATTCTAGCACAGCATAGACGCTGTGGGGATGTACGGTCAAGGTGCCCCTATCAGCGTTATCTCAATTGATACTCATATCCTGCAGGAATCTGTATATTCCAGCACAGCATAGACGCGGTGGGGATGTACCGTCAAGGTGCCCCTATCAGCATTATCTCAATTGATACTCCCATCTTGTAGGAATCTGTATATTCTAGCACAGCAATGAGCATAGACGCTGTGGGGATGTACGGTCAAGGTGCCCCTATCAGCGTTATCTCAATTGATACTCATATCCTGCAGGAATCTGTATATTCTAGCATAGCATAGACGCAGTGGGGATGTACGGTCAAGGTGCCCCTATCAGCGTTTGTCAACTGATCACCCATCTTGTCTATTCTATCAGAAGGTATGTACTAGATCAAATGGTCTCACAGAGATTTACAGAAATCAGAAATCAGGAGGGTAGTCGTAAGAGAAATTTTACAAAAAAAACCAATAATAAACATGTCATAAATATACATACAAATTCACGCACTATTTGCAGGTATTTGGAAGAATAAAGACACACCCACCCAGAATCAATGCCGAATTTCATTTTCAGTGATGAACACCACAAACAATATACTGTAAATCTGGAAATTAATGCGTCTCCAAATTAATACGACTGCTGACCCCTAGCCAAAAAATGCGACTCAAAATCAATGCGACTCCCCCCACCCCGTCTCCAGTGGAATGATAGGAATCCTTACCCTAATCCAATCAAACAGTGGTCAATGATGCCTAGTTTGACACGAGTGGGTAGAACTCTTGACCCCAGCAGTGATAACTCACCGGATGCCCTTTGTGTAATTCCTATTCTTTAAATGACATTGTTATGTAATTGTTACAACTGCTGCTCAATAAACCGTGTTTGTGTATATATTCAAGTTGGTATTTCCGCTATCCAAAGTGTGCGCTATCCGAAGTCATATTGTTGATAGTCATTTGGGAGACATAAATACGAAGTTTCATTAATGCGAACAAAGACCACTCGCATATTTAGCATTTAATTCATGCTCGTGTTAACTTCAAGATTTACAGTACCTCGTAACATAGGATTATCCTATAACACGTATGTCCCATTGTACGCAATAGATGCCAGGAAAGTTGTTGTGCCTGCTAAATCCCAGTATGAGATGACAACAATAAAGCTAACTTGGTGAGAACACTACGGCCTTTTTGAGACGACTTGGAGTCAGTTGGCTTTAACATTGCTTTGAGTGTGAGTGAGTCAGCTTAATGTGGCTTTAACATTGCTTTGAGTGTGAGTTAGTCAGCTTAATGTGGGAGGAAAGCCCGAAGTGATGCAGGTCTCAGACGTTTACCACTTCGGTGAAACCCACGAGCACAGTTATGGTGCTGACAAACCTAGAAACATAATCGGGGAGAACCGGGATTCGAACTCACAATCATAGGTTTCTGGCGTGCCCAAGGGACGCAACTCTGCACAGCGAATCGCGGCGCCTTAGACGACTGGGCCACCCGTGCCCCCAACATAGCTTTGAAGAGAATTTCAGTTATACTCCATGTGTCAACATGACGTGGGGGCAAAGCCAGGAAGTTGGCCAGGTCTCAGACGTTTAGCACTCTGGTGAAACCCATGAGCTGACGAACCTAGAAACATAATCGCAGTGAACAAAGATTTAAACCCTCGATCAAAGGTTTCTGGGTGTGTCCAAGTGACGGAAGTCACAGGTCAACTCAGATCTATCATTATCAGTATAGAGATGTTACCTTCAATATACAATTAACTACTCTTGATCATTCGTATTGTTAAACCGAAATATAATCTAAAGTTCATGTACCCTTAAACTTTTCTATGTTTCATTACACTAACTTACCCACGAACCATAAAATGTTAGAACTGGACGCCATCTTGTTTCCTAGCAGACGAGTCAATATTCATCACGTGACAAGTCAATACTGATCATGTGACAAGTCAATACTGATCATGTGACAAGTCAATACTGATCATGTGATAAGTCAATGTTTGAGGTCAGTGTCAGTCACGTGATTTGGGGGTCAACATTGAAACGTATTTTTTTGTCACGTGGTACGGAATAACCAATGGAATAGCAAGATTCTTAATAGAGGCATAACCAGCTATAATGAACACATTCTTAATGAAAGATTATCTAGAAGTTCGCCTACAGTAATAGTTACCGTATTTATCATTATTGACACTGAGATATTCACCTGTGAAGCTGTTCTTCATGAATAATCAAGATATTCAGCTGTCAAGTTAATTGTCAGGATTATCTTCGTACCAATATCATGAACAGTTTAGTAAATCTTCATGAACACATCTATCATGAAAGGTATTATCTAGATGCCCACCTACAAGTATGTTGACCAGGCTAAATGGTAAACAGAGTGTCAGCTTGACGAACAACATGCTTTGTACAAGTGGCCAGGGCATGTTTATCAAAAGGTGCATCTGGCGTGTGGATATGCAATTCAAAGAGAAAAACCAGCTCTTGAAGAATGGCATACTTGTCCCAACATTACAGCGACAGAAATAGGCAATTTGTGGGCGTGTCCCAATGTTACAGTGACAGAAACATGTACCTTGTGGGCGTGTCCCAATGTTACAGTGACAGAAACATGTAACTTGTGGGCCTGTCCCAATGTTACAGTGACAGAAACATGTAACTTGTGGGCGTGTCCCAATGTTACAGTGACAGAAACATGTAACTTGTGGGCGTGTCCCAATGTTACAGTGACAGAAACATGTAACTTGTGGGCGTGTCACAATGTTACAGTGACGGAAACATGTAACTTGTGGGCGTGTCCCAATGTTACAGTGACAAAAACGGAACTTGTGGGTGTGTCCCAATGTTACAGTGACAAAAACGTAACTTGTGGGCGTGTCCCAATGTTACAGTGACAGAAACAAAGTAGAAAAGTCTCCTCTCTTGGTGCGGCTGAAATGAATAGAGTCACAGCCTCATGGGATATACGGACATAAATACTAACGTACTAAAAGCATAAGTGACTCTCCGCCACACGACCCCAGGAACCTGCGAGGGGTAGGACCAGACCGAGGCAGCCTCACTTTGATTGTAGAGTGAGTATAAATTATTTGATTACGACACGTCTACAGCAGAACAGTCTCAAGTCACATGGCACTCTGCCCACGTCTCTTCTCAATACAATCAGTCCAGGCGTATCAAACGTGGCGACAGTGCCCCCTGGTGGTTGGTAGAATCATCACACTCCCTACTTTTTTTCATCGATTGTTTTTAACAAACGTATCCAGAATGTCCTCGGCCATTTTGAGGTTGTTGTGCGACACTCTCAAGGCCTCCACTGCTTTGAGGCGATCGTAGCCCCGGTCTACGAGTATGGTGACGTGCTCCTCGTTTAAACTGCCCACAATCGTTCCATTGTTCTCCTTGTTCAGGTCCTGGTTCTCTCGCAGTCCCTCGCGCCGAGCGGGCAGGGGAATATCATTCACATCTCCACTGAAACAACACACACATCCAATACTAATTAACCATATCTGATGGCCCCAGCTGTCACAGTAGTGTAGAATAGTGGGCAGGTCGATCTCATTAACTCATAGAAACAACATCAAAATACTATCATACATTCATATTTTCCCAACAAACACATGTAATTATTTTTGATTTTGTATTTATTTTGTGCCAGATGTATGCTCATCTTTTTGCATCGTAACCATGCATATTTATGCACATGTCTTCAAGTTTGCACGTACATCAACCAACCTACATTCCATAGTAAAAGAGCTGGAATGCAGGGGGATTACAGGACCCTTCCCCTTCAATGACTTGATATACCCTCCCCTCAATGATTCATTATTCCTTACCACTCAATGACTCGCTATACCCTCCCCCTCAATGATTCTATATTCCCTCCCCCTCAATGATTCTATATTCCCTCCCCCTCAATGATTCTATATTCCCTCCCCCTCAATGATTCTATATTCCCTCCCCCTCAATGATCAATGATTCCATATTCCCTCCCCTCAATGTGTTATATTCCCTCCCCCTCAATGATTCTATATTCCCTCCCCCTCAATGATTCCATATACCCTCCCCCTCAATGATTCTATATTCCCTCCCCATCAATGACTCGCTATACCCTCCCCCTCAATGATTCTATATTCCCTCCCCTTAATGACTCCATATACCCTGCCCCTCAATGATTTTATATTCCCTCCCCTCAATGATTCTATATTCCCTCCCCCTCAATGATTCCATATACCCTCCCCCTCAATGATTCTATATTCCCTACCCCTCAATGATTCTATATCCCCCCTCAATGATTCTATATTCCCTCCCCTCAAGGATTCCATCTACCCTCCCCCTCAATGATTCTATATTCCCTCCCCCCTCAATGATTCCATATACCCTCCCCCACTCAATGATTCAATATACCCTCTCCTCAATGATTCCATATACCCTCCCACTCAATGATTCTCTCGTCCCTCCCCTTGTGAAGGGTGGAGGTGTTGGTCCGTGGGGCGAAGGTGTGTCATTGTGGGGTGAAGATGTACCATTGTGGGGGTGGAGGTGTGGGCCTGTGGGGTGGAGGTATGTCATTGTGGGGTGGAGGTGTGTCATTGTGGGGTGGAGGTATGTCATTGTGGGAGGGAGGTGTGTAATAGTGGGGTGGAGGTGTGTAATAGTGGGGTGGAGGTGTGGGCCTGTGGGGTGAAGGTCTGTCATTGTGGGAGGGAGGTGTGTAATAGTGGGGTGGAGGTGTGGGCCTGTTGGGTGGAGGTATGTCATTGTGGGAGGGAGGTGTGTAATAGTGGGGTGGAGGTGTGTAATAGTGGGGTGGAGGTGTGGGCCTGTGGGGTGAAGGTCTGTCATTGTGGGGTGGAGGTGTGTCATTGTGGGGTTAAGGTGTGTCATTGTGGGAGGGAGGTGTGTAATAGTGGGGTGGAGGTGTGGGTCTGTGGGGTGGAGGTGTGGGCCTGTTGGGTGGAGGTGTGTCATTGTGGGAGGGAGGTGTGTAATAGTGGGGTGGAGGTGTGGGCCTGTGGGGTGGAGGTGTGTCATTGTGGGAGGGAGGTGTGTAATAGTGGGGTGGAGGTGTGGGCCTGTGGGGTGGAGGTGAGTCATTGTGGGAGGGAGGTGTGTAATAGTGGGGTGGAGGTGTGGGCCTGTGGGGTGGAGGTGAGTCATTGTGGGAGGGAGGTGTGTAATAGTGGGGTGGAGGTGTGGGCCTGTTGGGTGGAGGTGTGTAATAGTGGGGTGGAGGTGTGTAATAGTGGGGTGGAGGTGTGGGTCTGTGGGGTGGAGGTGTGTAATAGTGGGGTGGAGGTGTGTAATAGTGGGGTGGAGGTGTGGGTCTGTTGGGTGGAGGTGTGTAATAGTGGGGTGGAGGTGTGTAATAGTGGGGTGGAGGTGTGTAATAGTGGGGTGGAGGTGTGTAATAGTGGGGTGGAGGTGTGGGTCTGTGGGGTGGAGGTGTGTAATAGTGGGGTGGAGGTGTGTAATAGTGGGGTGGAGGTGTGTAATAGTGGGAGGGAGGTGTGTAATAGTGGGGTGGAGGTGTGTAATAGTGGGGTGGAGGTGTGTAATAGTGGGGTGGAGGTGTGGGCCTGTGGGGTGGAGGTGTGTAATAGTGGGGTGGAGGTGTGGGTCTGTGGGGTGGAGGTGTGTCATTGTGGGAGGGAGGTGTGTAATAGTGGGGTGGAGGTGTGGGCCTGTTGGGTGGAGGTGTGTCATTGTGGGAGGGAGGTGTGTAATAGTGGGGTGGAGGTGTGGGCCTGTGGGGTGGAGGTGAGTCATTGTGGGAGGGAGGTGTGTAATAGTGGGGTGGAGGTGTGGGTCTGAGGGATGGAGGAGTTGGTATGCGGGGGAGGTGTGTGACTGTGGGGGAGGTGTGTTACTGTGGGGTTGAGAGGCTCAGGTTTGCTGTACTTACTGTGACTGAACAGGAGCTGGCTGTTTGGCCCTGGGCATATGGGCAGGTGGGCAGGCATATTCACTTGGAAGTCGATGTAACTTGGGGGGAGCGTTTCCTGTCACGGAGAAAATAGTTCCTGTAAAATGTGAGTGAAGCATGAGGAAAGCATTAGGCAAAGCATGCTGGGTAAGCAAATAAGGGCAAGCACAGGCATGCAACTTAAAAACAGCAGAGTCAAGCATGACAAAAATTCAACATAAAAAACAAAATATGGGAACAAAGTGTTTGTTCACATGAATGCTTTGCATGAAAGATCAAGTCAAACATGTTATATATGTGCCAAAGTAATATATTTCTACCTCAACAAGTGCATCAAGTCTCAAGAAAGTCTAGAGAACATTGCATACAACTATTCAGGGATATGTTAAGTGCATCGTAAAACCGTCCAGAACTGTTTTGTTGAGGAATTGGTGAGAATTAGGCCCTAAGTTCTTGTGATTGTGCAGCCTAGTGTTAATGTCAACATCCATGCAGAGGTGTTTACTCATTCAGCCATCCGGGAAGATCCCGTAGAATCCCGGGTAGAATAGGTCTTCAGCAACCCATGCTTGCCTTAAAGGGCGACTATGCTTGTCGTAAGAGGCGACTAACGGGATCGGGTGATCAGGGTTGCTGACTTGGTTGATGCATGTCATCGTATCCCATTCGTGTGGATCAATTTTCATGATGTCAATCACTGGAATGTCTGGTCCTGACAAGATTATTTACAGACTACCGTCATATAGCTGGAATATTGCTGACTGCGGCGTTAAACAACAAACACACAAAACAAACAAAACTCATTCAGCAGATAATGAGAGTGAGTGAGTGAGTGATGACTGCATTACTCCAGCTCTATCCCTATGGCAGGCTGTGAGTAATGGACCAGACAAACCAGTGACTGAAAGGATGTCAGTAAATCCCCACCATCAGGGTACACAGACACACCATCAACCCTGTCACAGAGAACTCATCCCAGACTGTAGGTGATGGGTCAGTAACTCTACTCTACTGCATGGTACTCAAGATGAGTGAGTGAGTGAGTGAGTGAGTGAGTGAGTGACCCTGTCACAGAGAACTCATCCCAGACTGTAGGTGATGGGTCACTAACTCTACGCAACTGCATGGTACTCAAGATGAGTGAGTGAGTGAGTGAGTGAGTGAGTGAGTGAATGAGTGAGTGAGTGAGTGAGTGACCCTGTCACAGAGAACTCATCCCAGACTGTAGGTGATGGGTCACTAACTCTACGCAACTGCATGGTACTCAAGATGAGTGAGTGAGTGAGTGAGTGAGTGAGTGACCCTGTCACAGAGAACTCATCCCAGACTGTAGGTGATGGGTCAGTAACTCTACTCTACTGCATGGTACTCAAGATGAGTGAGTGAGTGAGTGAGTGAGTGAGTGGCCCTGTCACAGAGAACTCATCCCAGACTGTAGGTGATGGGTCAGTAACTCTACTCTACTGCATGGTACTCAAGATGAGTGAGTGAGTGAGTGAGTGAGTGAGTGAGTGACCCTGTCACAGAGAACTCATCCCAGACTCTAGGTAATGGGTCACTAACTCTACGCAACTGCATGGTACTCAAGATGAGTGTGAGTGAGTGAGTTTGGTTTTACGTTGCTTTTAGCAATATTCCAGCAATATCACGGCGGGGACACCAGAAATGGGCTTAACACATTGTACCCATGTCGGGAATTGAACCCGGGTCTTCGGCGTGACGAGCGAACGCTTTAACCACTAGGCTACCCGACCGCCCTGGTACTCAAGATGAGTGAAGGACCCAAATGGTAATTGTTGTTTATAACCATCCCAATATTTAATTATATATATATTTACTTACACTTTATAACTGTGTGGTTTATATGGTACTGTTTTTAAAAAAACAACAACATAAATACAAAAAAGTACACAGGGTGGAAATTAACGCTCACCTATAGGCCCGAGGCCAGTAGAAAATACCTCGGGCTAATATAATCATACTTCTACTTAGCTATAGGCCGTTTTTTTAACACATGCTGTTAATTATCTTCCTCTCGATTCCCCAAATCGCTGCGCTAAACATCTTTCAAGTCTTAAAAGATTGAGTTAAAAGATTAGTTAATAAATATGGCAAATATTTGCCCGTTTTCACCATGTGTAAACTTTGATGGACACCTGTAGCGAACTTAAACTTGCTGACCCGCTGTCTGCTGTATAGGTAACCTATACCTAACAAGTATGCTACAAGACGTGCTACTCCATGTATAACTCTAATGTCATATACTGAACTGAATAAAAAATATTTTTAAAAAAAGAAAAGAAAAAGATTGAAATTTGAGAGTCTGCTTATTTTTTAAGGACTAGTAACAATTCCGAAAGGCCTGTGTTTTTCTAGTTAATTTCCATCACTGGCACGGCACAAGACAGAAGACAAATGATCGTGACAGTGTGACCACATGACTGTGAGACAGTGTGACAGTGAGACTGGCCAAGACTTCAGCGTCACAAGCAGAGACATAAGGGTCAACACATGAAGCTTCAGGATATTTTCTGAGTATGACATATCTCACATGGGATAATATCTCACCGTATTCAAGTTACCAAGACAACAGACAAGTATTTTATTGAAATGGCGATATGAGTTCTATAAGCATGCACGTCAAGCCCATGGTGACTCCAGGCCGATTAGGTGCCCACTACCCTATGCTTGTGGTAATACTGCTGATTCAGCACCTATCTCTCCATAGGGGACACAGCTGATGAGTGAATGTATGATGACTGAATGTATGCTTGTGGTAATACTGCTGATTCAGCACCTATCTCTCCATAGGGGACACAGCTGATGAGTGAATGTATGATGACTGAATGTATGCTTGTGGTAATACTGCTGATTCAGTACCTATCTCTCCATAGAGGACACAGCTGATGAGTGAATGTATGATGAGTGAATGTATGAAGAGTGAATGTATGATGAGTGAATGTATGATGATTGAATGTATGCTTGTGGTAATACTGCTGATTCAGCTCCTATCTCTCCATAGGGGACACAGCTGATGAGTGAATGTATGATGAGTGAATGTATGATGACTGAATGTATGATGAGTGAATGTATGATGAGTGAATGTATGAGTGAATGTATGATGAGTGAATGTATGATGAGTAAATGTATGATGAGTGAATGTATGATGAGTGAATGTATGATGAGTAAATGTATGATGAGTGAATGTATGCTAGTGGTAATACTGCTGATTCAGCACCTATCTCTCCATAGGGGACACAGCTGATGAGTGAATTTATGATGACTGAATGTATGATGAGTAAATGTATGATGAGTGAATGTATGCTTGTGGTAATACTGCTGATTCAGCACCTATCTCTTCATAGGGGACACAGCTGATGAGTGAATGTATGATGAGTGAATGTATGATGAGTGAATGTATGATGAGTGAATGTATGATGAGTGAATGTATGATGACTGAATGTATGATGAGTGAATGTATGATGACTGAATGTATTATGAGTGAATGTATGATGAGTGAATGTATGAGTGAATGTATGATGAGTGAATGTATGATGAGTAAATGTATGATGAGTGAATGTATGATGAGTGAATGTATGATGAGTAAATGTATGATGAGTGAATGTATGCTAGTGGTAATACTGCTGATTCAGCACCTATCTCTCCATAGGGGACACAGCTGATGAGTGAATGTATGATGAGTGAATGTATGATGAGTGAATGTATGATGAGTGAATGTATGCTTGTGGTAATACTGCTGATTCAGCACCTATCTCTCCATAGGGGACACAGCTGATGAGTGAATGTATGCTTGCACACATCTCACATATGGCATATACCACACAGACATCCTTGGAGTAGCAATATATTTGTATTACTAAGTAGTGTAAGTATCACACACAGACATCCCTGGAGTGGTATAATACTTGTATTACACAGCAGTGCATATGACATCACACAAACATCCTCGGAGCAGTATAATAACGCAGTGTATATAGACAATACAGACAAGATGCAGAAGGTGGTTATCTGTAGCAATATGTAGCATTTAGTCTCCAGTAGTTAAGCACGGCAGACCACTGCTCTCATAGATCTTATACGGTTTAGAAACAATAATGCATACTGCAGACAGAACAAGAGATCAATATAGAAGTGGCGAAGGGAACAAAGCAAATAGCTGCCACAGGAAAAAGCTCATATAATGAGATCACTGCCTAAGGCATAACTTTTGCAGAGTCTCAAAACCTAGCTTACATAGCCTCCATTTCCAGCCTTGACCCCATCATCTCCCCCCCCCCCCCCCCCCCCCCCCCCCCTGTTATTGTCTGGTAACTACACAGTGATTTATGGCTTTCCTGCTTGGGTATATCTGCCCCTAACATTGCCTATTGCCACCGAATTCCCCAACCCCTTGTGTAAGGATGCTGGTATGCTGATGCCGTACCTCCCTCAGGTGACGGCGGGTGTTTGGAGATGCCCTCCGACGTGGGGGAGGTGTTGATGAGGGGGTGCACGCCAGGCAGGGGTTTGTCGTAGTGCGAGTCCGGCTCCGTGTCAACGGTCTTCACAGTGTGGCCGGGGATGTCGTACCTTAGCTCCGCATAGGACACTCCTGAAACACAGGCTACATCTTAGACACTGCCACCCTTCCCTCTAAACACTTACTACACCTGCACCCAGAAGCCGAACTTGAGTTAACATTCCGCTGCTACACAGTGGGATCCTCTGGAGCCACAAGGGGTTGAGTTTAGGGGTTAGAGGTTCGTGGACACCATGTGAGGAGATATTCTCAAGCTAAACATTAGTGTGATGTTACTTTCTGTACACTGACTTTTACCAGACACAAGACATAAACTAGGCTCTCCACAAGGGAACGTTCCCATCTAATGTGCGAGAGTGGGGTGTATGAGAGGGTGGAATATGAGAGTGGGGCGTTGGAGCGAGTGGAATATGAGAGAGTGGGTCGTGGGAGAGAGTGGGTGAGTGAGTGAGTGGGTAAGTGAGTGAGTGGTAGCTAGCAGCAGCCAAGTGTTCAGGTGTGTGTGAGGACAGCTGTATCTAACCTTGGTCCTTCTCTGCGGGCGTCACGTTGATGACCGTCCTCTGGGGTACTGTCGGCCGCTGGAGGCGTGGCGTGTCTTCGTCGTCTGCTGGCGGGGTGGGTGGAAGCTGACGTCTGTCAACACAACACAACACAACACATCTCGTCACTCAGCAAACACAGAAAACCTCACACATAATGGAGAAACTTTCGAATACTGACAGTAGTGCTTAATGTTTGTTTGTGTGCTGTCAGCCATGAACACTGGGCCAGACAAACCAGTGATTAACACAAAGACTAACATCCCATGTAGTCAGAGTATGACACAGCAAGTCTGTTTGTCTGTTGCTTAATGCCACACTCAGCGCTATTCAAGCAATATGACGGCAGTCTGAAATATTTGTTTGTTTGTTTGTTGTTTAACGCCGCACTCAGCAGTATTCCAGCTATATGAAGGCGGTCTGTAAAAAAAATCGAGTCTGGACCAGACAATCCAGTGATTGACATCATGAGCATCGATATAAGCAATTGGGATCACTCACTCACTCACTCACTCACTCACTCACTCACTCACTCACTCAGTACACCAGTGTTGGGTACCTGCGACATAATAACGCTTCGTTCAGTTTAGCAATTGTTTGATGCGTCCATATAATCACCATGGCTGGGCGGGTGCGCTTCGCGAGACGAGTATGAACGTTATCAGCCAGGCGAACCACAGCAGGGTCCCTTTTCACAAAGCGATCGTAGGGCTACGACTACCGTAACTCCTATACTTTAAGATAGACTTACGACCGTCTTAGCGCTACGATCTCTTTGTGAAACGGGCCCGCAATGCAGACTGGACGCCAATCCGACACGAAACACATGTACGGATTCGGACCTCTTCTGATCACATAGCCAACAAACAAATACTAAGTTTTAATTAGCCAAGTCATTCATTATGCGATGCATACATATGTATTTGGTAATTCCCTGAAGGTATCCCTAACCAGTAAACAGGCAAATAACATTGTCTAACGTGGAGCTGATCAGGATGATATATTAAATTTGTACTTTCATTGATTGAAATGTATTTATTTCGATTCAGGTTTAAACACGTTGCAAAGCACAGATCCGGATGACAGACACAGCGGTTTTCTGGAGCGTTTCGATATAGAGTTCACGCCCTTGTCAAGCTGAATGACTGTAAGAATGAACATGGATACATCCCTGGATGCGAAAGTAAACACAGAAGTGCTTATCCACTGAAGTTTTCTTATTTACTCACCAACTTGTTGAATGCCAATAAAACAGTTTTGTCTTACTCTATTTTGTACATTTTTATTTTTAGTTCTTGATTTTTTTGTTCATCATAAGTAAGAGCTTGTGTTTGAGTAATGAATACGCCCGGAATTCTTTCTTGTGAAAGCTTAACACCAAAAGTTTGAATATATGTATTTTGATATGATGGTAATGATCGCACAACACAGCCAGATGTTATGTTATTACCTATATGACTTATATATGAAATACATGAGCGAAAAAAAATGATTGTCATAGTATAGTCAACCAGTGTGAAGACCGATACCATGTAGTGCAGGTGAAATATTATTTGAATGCCTTCACACGGGCACTGACGAAGATTGTACAGGGTTATACTATACCTTTGTTTAAGCTGCGCCCTTAAGACGAAACGACTGCATTAGCATGCCGAAGCTGTTGTTGTCGTGGTTGTGATTGACTGCCAGACATGAGGCCGGATGACTCGGGGCACATGCGGTTGTATGTTTGGTTATGCCTGAAATTGTCTGCCCTTTGACTGCTTGGCTTGGAGTGAGTTGCCCCTTTCGGCCTTGCTCGGGGGGTGGGGAAAGGTGGTCGGTGGAGCAGCGCATACTGCGTACCAAATTAGTTGACAACGTTGCGGAAGTAGTTCCTGGATGAATACTACACATTGTATAATACTTGAAGTTTTGTAAATACGCAAGAAAAGCCTAAACCACAAAGACAGACACGACTGATAAAATGGAAAACGAAAAGAACAAAGCTTTTCGTTGATTATGAATAATATTTCTGGAATATTGTATGTTATATTTATATAAATTCTACCATTTCTCAGCGCACTATTTAAACTTTAAATCAAAAATTCCTTTTACTATAAGTAATAACCATTGATGGATGCATGTCAATGAATCTCAAATGCACGACAATTCATTTGGTAAAGCTTGGATGGTGTCGTCCGTTGTCCGTCGTCTGTACGTCAACAATTGATTCCATCGACTTCTTCCTCTGAACCACTTATTGGAAATAAACGAAATGTGACTGGAATTCAAAACTTACAAATGGTGGGGGCTGACACTACCCACCCCCCTTCCCCACCCCCACCCCCACACTGAGGGGCAGGGCCATATAGGGGTATTTGGATGCCTCGGCGCCCCCCCCCCCCCCCCCCCCCCTTCCTCCTCCCCCCCTTTCCTCCCTCTCTCTCCCCCCACTCCCACCCACCCCAGCCTCCTTCTCTCGAGGCCCTTCAAAATGGCGTTATCTTTTCCACGAAACTTAATTAGGGCGATGTGATGAGCGTGACTGTTCTTTGAAAATGGATAGATGCGACTTTAATTATTGTCATGCAGCTTCGGATGATCTGAATACAAACATGCTCTGCTTCAAATAAACACTTTTTTAAAATGTAATACTTACAAAATGTTCAAGAGGGATCGAACTCAAAATTTCCTCCTTCACAGATGCCGTAGAGCAACACGCTACCCATTCGGCCACATCGCCGTTGATTAAAGAGGGAAGAATTTTGAAGGTTATGACTGCAATGTACTAGTGTTTTTCAAAGAACAAAGTACATGGGACTAGATACGTTGGTATTTTTTTCAACTTTCTGTGTAACACAAGCTGCACGATGTTGGGACTTTCCCGATTGCACACAATATTGTCGCTAATGTATATTCTGATTTCTAAAACTACAAACGACCGGTGTCCTCTCTGCTGTGTTGCCACCCAAACAGCCGAGAAAATTTACAATGGTGTAGGAGTAATGGCCCATACACCAAGTACGGATCGAGTGATCAGATGAACTGAATCGCACATGACCCTTCTCAAAAACAATTTCTTAAAACATCAATAGTCTTTACATACACGTCTCTTCACGCACATCTTGATAGCACAGAGGGAACGTTGCTGCGCTGACGATGACAAGGTTTCACGTTCCAAACGCAGAGGAGTTGATAATCATTTTTTCATGTGCAAACCTTATAGAATAAAGTTCACTTCAAACACCCCGTGAGAGGAAAGTGGGACAATGTGTCAAATGAGGTTTCTACCGCCTGTC
Organism: Haliotis rufescens; assembly: GCF_023055435.1. Lineage (NCBI taxonomy): Eukaryota > Metazoa > Mollusca > Gastropoda > Lepetellida > Haliotidae > Haliotis > Haliotis rufescens. The sequence goes on from NW_025963858.1 coordinate 61,859, forward strand.
AATCACATTGTTGCAATGATGCTTGGCTGAAATGGCAGTACTATTGCGTAGTCCTGTATAGATTTCTGGAGCAAGATGGCTTTACTATTGGTGTAAAAAAGGTATTATAAATACCACAGGATTGGATATGGCTCATATCTACCATTTAGGTTTGTTTCGTGCCGTGCCGGCTGTGCTGGGCTGGGCTGGGCTGGGCTGGGCTGGGCTGGTGGGGCTGGGCTGGGCTGGGCTGGGCTGGTGGGGCTGGGCTGGGCTGGGCCGGGCTGGGCTGGGCTGGGCTGGGCTGGGCTGGGCTGGGCTTCAAGTTTTTATTAACGATATGTGCCGTGAAAACAGCTGGCCAGGTCAATAGGAAAGAACCAACTAATGCGGCAGAAAAATAGTTGAAACATAGATATCTGAAATATAGCTAAAGTTTAATACTGTGGCTCCAAGTCTGATCCAAAGTATGAGGTGTAGCAGCCAACGAATGTTCATTGCCTTTAACGTTCTCTGATCATGTCTTACTTAAGTTTAACGCCACCGTAAAACATTCATTCAGCAACGCATGTATATATTTACAAAAGATAATTACAAGCAAGGAATCGAACTCCCCATCACAGTTTCAAATAGCGCGACTCGCTGCCGTATATCTCTGTAAATGGGTGTGTCAGTTTTCCTGTCATACCTTCACATTTTGGGAGGTACGCGAAAGGAATCAGGCATGCACGTGTTCATTTGGTTATGCGCGGGAGTATACAAATTGTGGTTCCAGGACAATATGTTTCCAGAGTATATTTGTTTGCCAAAATAATCTAATAATTGACAAGAAGTGCAATAAATATGTCTATATTACAAAGGTGTGAATGTAAGGGGGAAATGTTAGGTCTCACCAGCTTATTAGTAGGTAATTGCCTTGCAGTCAAGTCAACAACAGATTTAAATGCTTTTATTTCTTAATAGTCCAGGCCCTTAAGGGAATATCTCGCGTTGTGTCTACAAGCACCAAATTTCGCACTGGTGTAGACCAGAACATACTAAATTCACCTTTGGAGGGCAAATAGCATTGAACATGATACAAAACATCACCAGCATGGGCATCTGCAGCTGGTGCAATAGATTTACCCTTCAACTGGAAGTTATCATTAGACTTTGCCCAGCTTTTTAGATGTGCATCTACGGTGTCAGTTGCCACCTTCCGTATATTGGTCTGGTCATCTCCATCACAGATAATGCAGCATTTAACATTACTGCCTTTTCCATAGGATGCCCCCGCTGATCTGAATTTTTGGGGTGGACTCTGTGTTCATGTTTTTGACGCAGCCTCTTCTTACGAGAACTACTACAGTAGCTCCTACATGATTTTTGATACTTAGCATTATAGGATCTGAGTGTTGCAACAATACCTGATCCATTTTTTACTTGGTCAAAGAAGACTGAAATATCCAACTGAACGGCATTGATTTCCTTAAAGTCAGTCAGGTTTCTGCCAAGAGTGAAAAGTCCTTCTGCCTTTGGTGTTTGCAACTCTTCACTTTTATCTGACTGGCAAACACAGCAAAGTCCCCTACAGAGATGGAAAAATAGGAATACATTCACTGGACAAGTAGCCATATACGCCACCTACGTGTGATTAATGCACAATTAGTCATGACCACCTATATCAGCGTTTCTTGAAGAAGTAAAAATACATGCAAGGAACAATTCATGTGACCTTTATGTGTTCAGTAATATAAACCATCAACCACCAGCAGTGCGTTATACTCATTTGCAGACCAGAAAATAACATTATTATGTGACATCCAAATTAAACCTGAACCTTAAGTATGCCCCTGGAAAACCTCTGGACAAAGCGTATTTTGTATGTCAACACAAAGCTCAAAAACCTATGAAAAGAGCCTTCATTCATGATCCTATGACTTTTGGTTATTTAAATAGGACAGAATCCAATAGGGATTGGCGGCCATCATGGATTTTACTAATATGGCGGCCCCCATTGATCACCGGCTTTGGCGCCCTCCAAAAATGAAGTTCTGGTCTACACCTGTCTACACCTACAGATCTCCTGGTTCCCTAACCCTAAGTCTGTTAAAGGGGAGCCCTACCGATGTCCTGGTTACCTTACCCTAAGACTGTTAAAGGGGAGCCTTACCCTTATGCTGATTCCCTAACCCTAAGACTGTAAAGGGGAGCCCTACCCATGTCCTGGTTACCTAACCCTAAGACTGTTAAAGGGGAGCCCTACCCTTGTGCTGATTCCCTAACCCTAAGACTGTTAAAGGGGAGCCCTACCCATGTCCTGATTCCCTAACCCTAAGACTGTTAAAGGGGAGCCCTACCCTTGTCCTGATTCCCTAACCTTGAGACTGTTAAAGTGGAGCCCTACCCATGTCCTGATTCCCTAACCGACTGCTAAAAGGGAGCCCTGCCCTTGCCCTGATTCCCTAACCCTAAGACTGTTAAAGGGGAGCCCTACCCATGTCCTGATTCCCTAACCCTAAGACTGTTAAAGGGGAGCCCTACCAATGTCCTGGTTACCTAACCCTAAGACTGTTAAAGGGGAGCCCTACCTTTGCCCTGATTCCCTAACCCTAAGACTGCGAAAGGGGAGCCCTACCCTTGCCCTGATTCCCTAACCCTAAGACTGTTAAAAGGGAGCCCTACCCTTGCCCTGATTCCCTAACCCTAAGACTGTTAAAAGGGAGCCCTACCCTTGCCCTGATTCCCTAACCCTAAGACTGTTAAAGGGGAGCCCTACCTTTGCCATGATTCCCTAACCCTAAGACTGTTAAAGGGGAGCCCTACCCTTGCCCTGATTCCCTAACCCTAAGACTGTTAACGGGGAGCCCTACCCTTGTCCTGATTCCCTAACCTTGAGACTGTTAAAGTGGACCCCTACCCATGTCCTGATTCCCTAACCGACTGCTAAAAGGGAGCCCTACCTTTGCCCTGATTCCCTTACCCTAAGACTGTAAAAGGGGAGCCCTGCCCTTGCCCTGATTCCCTAACCCTAAGACTGTTAAAGGGGAGCCCTACCTTTGCCCTGATTCCCTAACCCTAAGACTGTAAAAGGGAGCCCTACCCCTGATTCCCTAACCCTAAGACTGTTAAAGGGGAGCCCTACCTTTGCCATGATTCCCTAACCCTAAGACTGTTAAAGGGGAGCCCTACCCTTGCCCTGATTCCCTAACCCTAAGACTGTTAACGGGGAGCCCTACCCTTGTCCTGATTCCCTAACCTTGAGACTGTTAAAGTGGACCCCTACCCATGTCCTGATTCCCTAACCGACTGCTAAAAGGGAGCCCTACCTTTGCCCTGATTCCCTTACCCTAAGACTGTAAAAGGGGAGCCCTGCCCTTGCCCTGATTCCCTAACCCTAAGACTGTTAAAGGGGAGCCCTACCCATGTCCTGATTCCCTAACCCTAAGACTGTTAAAGGGGAGCCCTACCTATGTCCTGATTCCCTAACCCTAAGACTGTTAAAAGGGAGCTCTACCCTTGCCCTGATTCCCTAACCCTATGACTGTTAAAGGGGAGCCCTACCAATGTACTGGTTACCTAACCGTAAGACTCTAGAAGGGGCATTGTACCTATGCTTTGGTTCCCTTATCTGAAGACTCTAATATGGAAGCCAGCCCTTTCCTTACCCTAAGACACTTGAAGGGGTGCTATACCCTTGTTCAGGCTCCCAAACCCCAAGACACTTACAGGAGAGCTATATTCTTGCTCAGGTTCCCTAACCCTAAGACACTTAAAGGGGTTCACTAACTTTACTCAGGTTTCTAACCCTAATTAACTTAAAGGGGTTCCCTCGCCAAAAACTAGTTCCCTGCCCTTGAGACTCAAAACGGGGTGTCCTAACCTTGCCCTGGTAACCTTACCCTAAGAAACTTAAAGGGGTGCTCTACCCTTGCTCAGGTTCCCTAACCCTAAGACACTTAATGGGGTTCACTGCCTTTGCTCAGGTTCCTAACCCTAAGACACTTAATGGGGTTCACTGCCTTTGCTCAGGTTCCCTAACCCTAAGACACTTAATGGGGTTCACTGCCTTTGCTCAGGTTCCTAACCCTAACACACTTAATGGGGTTCACTGCCTTTGATCAGGTTCCTAACCCTAAGACACTTAATGGGGTTCACTGCCTTTGCTCAGGTTCCTAACCCTAACACACTTAATGGGGTTCACTGCCTTTGCTCAGGTTCCTAACCCTAAGACACTTAATAGGGTTCACCACCCTTGCTCATGTTATCTTACCCTAAGACCCTAACCCTAACCCTAACCCTAACCCTAACCCTAGCCCTAACCTTTAACCCTGCCTTACATTTGCTCAGGTTCCCAAATCCTAAGACACTTAAGGGGGTTCACTACCTTTGCTTAGGTTTCTAACCCTAAGACACTTAATGGGGTTCACTACCTTTCCTTAGGTTCCTAACCCTAAGACACTGAATGGGGTTCACTACCTTTGCTCAGGTTCCTAACCCTAAGACACTTAAAGGGTTTCGCTACCTTTACTCAGGTTCCTAACCCTAAAACAGTTAAAGGGTTTCGCTACCTTTGCTCAGGTTCCTAACCCTAAGACATCTAAAAGGGGTTCACTACATTTGCTCAGGTTCCTAACCCTAAGACACTTAAAAAGTTTTGCTACCCTTGCTCAGGTTCCTAACCCTAAGACACTTAAAGGGTTTCGCTACCTTTGCTCACGTTCCTAACCCTAAGACACTAAAAGGGTTTCGCTACCTTTGCTCAGGTTCCTAACCCTAAGACACCTAAAAGGGGTTCACTACATTTGCTCAGGTTCTTAACCCTAAGACACTTAAAGGGTTTTGCTACCCTTGCTCAGGTTCTGAGACACGTTAACTGGATGCAGATCTCAGTGGTGGGTGGGGTAGCCACGTTCACTGTGTGCTGATGTTGGTAGGTGTGGTAGCCATCCCGACTGAATGCAGGTTTAAGTGTTGGGTGGGCTAGCCACCTTCACTGTTTGTTCATTGGTGTGGCAACCATCTCGATAGGGTGAACACATCAGTGGTGGGTAGGCCCTTCTAATAAAGCCAAACACAGCCCACCCTTCTAATTCGGTACATCTTAACTGAAAATAGGCAATTTAGGCTTGAAACGAATTTGGCATTGTCCACTTCATATCTTGAAAACCAATTAACGAGATAACATTTGTAAAGCAAACCCATTTAAAATAAAGTCAAGTTCCTTTACCAACAGATGTTACCAATTAGTGCTGTGATTATTGAAGAACCGCACACAGCCCACCCTTCTAATTCAGTACATCTTCACTGAAAATAAGCCATTTAGGCTTGAAACGAATTTGGCACTGTCCATTTCATATGTTGAAAACCAATTAACGAGATAACATTTGTGAAGCAAACCCAATTAAAACAAAAGTCAAGTTCCTTTACCAACAGATGTTACCAGTTATTGCTGTGCTTTTTGGAGAACCGCACACAGCCCACCCTTCTAATTCAGTACATCTTCACTGAAACTAGGCAATTTAGGCTCGAAATAGGTTTGGCATTGTCCCCTTCATATCTTGAAAACCAACAAACAAGATAACATTTGTGAAGCAAACCCATTTAAAACAAAAGTCAAGTTCCTTTACCAACAGATGTTACCAGTTATTGCTGTGCTTTTTGGAGAACCGCACACAGCCCACCCTTCTAATTCGGTATATCTTCACTGAAAATAGGCAATTTAGGCTCGAAATAGGTTTGGAACTGTCCACTTCACATGTTGAAAACCAATTAACGAGATAACATCTGTGAAGCAAACCCATTTAAAACAAAAGTCAAGTTTCTTTACCAACAGATGTTACCAGTAACTGCTGTGCTTTTTGGAGAACTGCACACAGCCCACCTTTCTAATTCGGTACATCTTAACTGAAAATAGGCCATTTAGGCTTGAAACGAATTTGGCATTGTCCACTTCATATCTTGAAAACCAATTAACGAGATAACATTTGTAAAGCAGACCCACTTAAAACAAAAGTCAAGTTCCTTTACCAACAGATGCTACCAGTTATTGCTGTGCTTTTTAGAGAACCGCACACAGCCCACCCTTCTAATTCAGTACATTTTCACTGAAAATAAGCCATTTAGGCTCAAAATGGGTTTGGCACAGTCCACTTCATATGTTGAAAACCAATAAACAAGATAACATTTGTGGAGCAAACCCATTTAAAACAAAAGTCAAGTTCCTTAACCAACAGATGTTACCAGTTATTGCTGTTCCTTATGGAGAACCGCACACAGCCCACCCTTCTAATTCAGTACATTTTCACTGAAAATAAGCCATTTAGGCTCAAAACGGGTTTGGCATTGTCCACTTCATACCTCGAGAACCAATAAAAAAGATAACATTTGTGAAGCAAACCCACTTAAAACAAAAGTCAAGTTCCTTTACCAACAGATGTTACCAGTTATTGCTGTGATTATTGAAGAACCGCACACAGCCCACCCTTCTAATTCAGTACATCTTCACTGAAAATAGGCCATTTAGGCTTGAAACGAATTTGGCATTGTCCACTTCACATGTTGAAAACCAATTAACGAAAAAACATTTGTGAAGCAAACCCATTTAAAACAAAAGTCAAGTTCCTTTACCAACAAATGTTACCAGTTATTGCTGTGCTTTTTGGAGAACCGCACACAGCCCACCCTTCTAATTCAGTACATTTTCATTAACAATAGGCCATTTAGGTTTGAAACGGGTTTGGCACTGTCCACTACATATCTTGAAAACCAATAAACAAGATAACATTTGTGAAGAAAACCCAGTTAAAACAAAAGTCAAGTTTCTTTACCAACAGATGTTACCAGTTATTGCTGTGCTTTTTGAGGTACCGCACACAGCCCACTCTTCTAATTCAGTACATCTTCATTAAACATAGGCCATTTAGGCTTGAAACGGGTATAGCACTTCATATCTTGAAAACCAATAAACAAGATAACATTTGTGAAGCAAACGCACTTAAAACAAAACTCAAGGTCCTTTACCAACAGATGTTCCAGTTACACACTTTGCCTGTTGTATCAACTTTTTCAACCCCCTACACCCTGTTCTTGTGGCATCAACTGTTTCCAACCCGTTACAAACTGTCCTTGCAGAATCAACTGTTTCCAACCACATACACCCTGTCCTTGTTGTATCAACTGTTTCTAACCCCCCACACACGGTCCTTGTTGTATCAACTGTTTCCAACCCCCTACACATTGTGCTTCTTTTATCAACTATTTCCAACCCGCTACACACTGTGCCTGTTGTATCAACTCTTTCAACCCCTTACACCCTGTTCTTGTGGCATCAACGGTTTCCAACCCGTTACAAACTGTCCTTGCAGAATCAACTGTTTCCAACCACATACACCCTGTCATTGTTGTATGAACTGTTTCCAACCCCCCACACACGGTCCTTGTTGTATTAACTGTTTCCAACCCCCCACACCCTGTCCTTGTTGTATCAACTGTTTCCAACCCCACACACACGGTCGTTGTTGTAACAACTGTTTCCAACCCCCTACACATTGTCCTTGTTTTATCAACTGTTTCCAACCCACTACACACTATCGTTGTTGTATCAACTGTTTCCAACTCCCTAAACACTGTTCCTGTTGTATCATATGTTTCCAATTCCTTACGCACTGTTTCTGTTGTATCAACTGTTTCCAACCCACTACACACTGTCGTTGTTGTATCAACTGTTCGCAACTCCCTACACACTGTTCCTGTTGTATCAACTGTTTCCAACCCCCTACACACTATCGTTGTTGTATCAACTGTTTCCAACCCCCCACACACTATCGTTGTTGTATCAACTGTTTCCAACCACATACACCCTGTCCATGTAGTATCAACTATTTCCAACCCGTTACACACTGGGCCTGTTGTATCAACTGTTTCCAGCCCGCTACACACTGTGCTTGTTTTATCAACTGTTTCCAAACCTCTACACACTGTGCTTGTTTTATCAACTGTTTCCAAACCTCTACACACTGTCGTTGTTGTATCAACTGTTCGCAACTCCCTACACACTGTTCCTGTTGTATCAACTGTTTCCAACCCCCTACACACTATCGTTGTTGTATCAACTGTTTCCAACCCCCCACACTATCGTTGTTGTATCAACTGTTTCCAACCCCCTACACACTATCGTTGTTGTATCAACTGTTTCCAAACCCCCACACACGGTCGTTGTTGTATCAACTGTTTCCAACCCGTTTCACACTATCGTTGTTCTATCAACTATTTCCAACGCCGTACACACGGTCCTTGATCTATCAACTGTTTCCAACATGCTACACAATGTCCTTGCATAATCAACTGTTTCTAACCACATACATCCTGTCCATGTTGCATCAACTGTTTCAAACCCGTTACATACTGTGACTGCTGTATCAACTGTTTCCAACCACTTACACCCTGTCCTAGTTGTATCAACTGTTTCAAACCCGCTACATACTGTGACTGCTGTATCAACTGTTTCCTACCCCTACACATTGTCCTTGTTGTATCAAAAGTTTCCAACCACATACACCCTGTCCATGTAGTATCAACTATTTCCAACCCATTACACACTGTGCCCGTTGTATCAACTGTTTCCATCCCGCTACACACTGTCCTTGTGGTATCAACTGTTTCCAACCCCCTACACACTATCGTTGTTGTATCAACTGTTTCCAACCCCCCACAAACGATCGTTGCTGTATCAACTGTTTCAAACCCCCCACACACGGTCGTTGTTGTATCAACTGTTTCCAAACCCCTACACACTGTCCTTGTTTTATCAACTGTTTCAAAACCGCTGCAAACTGTCCTTGCAGAATCAACTGTTTCCTACATGCTACACACTGTCCTTGCAGAATCAACTGTTTCCAACCACATACACCCTGTCCTTGTCGCATCATCTGTTTCCAACCCGCTACACAGTGTCGTTGTTGTATTAACTGTTTCCAACCCCAGACACACGATCCTTGTTGCATGAACTGTTCCCAACATGCTACACACTGTCCTTGCAGAATCAACTGTTTCCTACATGCTATACTCTGTCCTTACAGAATCAACTGTTTCCTACATGCTATACTCCAACCCGCTACACACTGTAATTGTTGTATCAACTGTTTCCAACTCGCTACACACTGTCCTTATTGTATCAACTGTTTCCAGCCCGCTACACACTGTCCTTGTTGTATCAACTGTTTTCAACCCCCCACACACGATCGTTCCTATATCAACTGTTTCAAACCCCACACACACGGTCCTTGTTGTATCAGCTGTTTCCAACCCCATACACCCTTTCCTTGTGGTATCAACTGTTTCCAGCCAGCTGCACACTGTCCTTATTGTATCAGCTGTTTCCAACATGCTACACACTGTCATAGTTGTATCAACTGTTTCCAGCCCGCTACACACTGTCATTGTTGTATCAACTGTTTCCAACCCCATACACCCTTTCCTTGTTGTATCAACTGTTTCCAGCCAGCTGCACACTGTCCTTATTGTATCAGCTGTTTCCAACATGCTACACACTGTCATTGTTGTATCAACTGTTTCCAGATAGCTACACACTGTCATTGTTGTATCAACTGTTTCCAACCCCATACACCCTCTCCTTGTTGTATCAACTGTTTCCTACCCGCTAGACACTGTCATTGTTGTATCAACTGTTTCCAACCCGCTACACACTGGCATTGTTGTATCAACTGTTTCCAACCCGCTAAACACTGTCATTGTTGTATCAACTATTTCCAACCCGCTACACACTGTCCTTGCGGAATCAACTGTTTCCAGCCCGCTACACACTGTCCTTGCGGAATCAACTGTTTCCAACCCCATACACCCTGTCCTTGTTGTATCAACTGTTTCCAACTCGCTACACACTGTCATTGTTGTATCAACTGTTTCCAACCCCATACACCCAGTCCTTGTTGTATCAACTGTTTCTAACTAGCTACACACTGTCATTGTTGTATCAGCTGTTTCCAACATGCTACAAACTGCCATTGTTGTATCAGCTGTTTCCAATTCGCTACACACTGTCATTGTTGTATCAACTGTTTCCAACTCGCTACACACTGTCCTTGTTGCATCACTTGTTTCCAACGCCATACACCCTGTCATTCTTGTATCAACTGTTTCCAACATGCTACACACTGTCATTGTTGTATCAACTGTTTCCAGCCCGCTACACACTATCATTGTTGTATCAACTGTTTCCAACTCGCTACACACTGGCATTGTTGTATCAACTGTTTCCAACATGCTACACACTGTCATTGTTGTATCAACTGTTTCCAGCCCGCTACAAACTGTCATTGTTGTATCAGCTGTTTCCAATTCGTTACACACTGTCATTGTTGTATCAACTGTTTCCAACCCGCTACACACAGTCCTTGCGGAATCAACTGTTTCCAGCCCGCTACACACTGTCCTTGCGGAATCAACTGTTTCCAAACACATACACCCTGTCCTTGTTGTATCAACTGTTTCCAACTCGCTACACACTGTCATTGTTGTATCAACTGTTTCCAACCCGGTACACACTGTCATTGTTGTATCAACTGTTTCCAACTCGCTACACACTGTCATTGTTGTATCAACTGTTTCCAGCCCGCTACACACATTGTCCTTGTTGTATCAGCTGTTTCCAACTCGCTACACACTGTCATTGTTGTATCAACTGTTAACAACTCGCTACACACTGTCATTGTTGTATCAACTGTTTCCAACATGCTACACACTGTCATTGTTGTATCAACTATTTCCAGCCCGCTACACACTGTCATTGTTGTATCAACTGTTTCCAGCCCGCTACACACTGTCATTGTTGTATCAACTGTTTCCAACCCCTTACACCCTGTCCTTGTTGTATCAACTGTTTCCAACTCGCTACACACTGTCCTTGGTGTATCAACTCTTTCCAACCCCATACACCCTATCCTTGTTGTATCAACTGTTTCCAACCCCCCACACACTGTCATTGTTGTATTAACTGTTTCCAACTCGCTAAACACTGTCATTGTTGTATTAACTGTTTCCAACCACATACACCCTGTCCTTGTTGTATCAACTGTTTCCAACTCGCTACACACTGTCCTTGTTGTATCAACTGTTTCCAACCCCATACACCCTGTCCTTGTTGTATCAACTGTTTCCAACTCGCTACACACTGTCATTGTTGTATCAACTGTTTCCAGCCCGCTACACACTGTCATTGTTGTATCAACTATTTCCAACCCGCTACACACTGTCATTGTTGTATCAACTGTTTCCAGCCCGCTACACACTGTCATTGTTGTATCAACTGTTTCCAACCCCCCACACACTGTCATTGTTGTATTAACTGTTTCCAACTCGCTACACACTGTCATTGTTGTATTAACTGTTTCCAACCCCATACACCCTGTCCTTGTTGTATCAACTGTTTCCAACTCGCTACACACTGTCATTGTTGTATCAACTGTTTCCAGCCCGCAAAACACTGTCATTGTTGTATCAACTGTTAACAACTCGCTACACACTGTCACTTTTGTATCAACTGTTTCTAGCCCGCTACACACTGTCCTTGTTGTATCAACTGTTTCCAACCCGCTACACACTGTCCTTGTTGTATCAACTGTTTCCAACCCGTTACAGACAGTCCTTGCGGAATCAACTGTTTCCAACCCCATACACCCTGTCCTTGTTCTATCAACTATTTCCAACCCCCTACACACTGTGCCTGATGTATCACCTGTTTCTAACCCCCTACACCCTGTCGTTTTTTGCATCAACTGTTTCCAACTCGCTACACACTGTCATTGTTGTATCAAATGTTTCCAACCCCCTACACACTGCCGTTGTTGTATCAACTGTTTCCAACCCACTCCATACTATTGTTGTTGTATCAACTGTTTCAAAACCCCTACACACTATCGTTGTTGTATCATATGTTTCCAACCCCCTGCACACTATCGTTGTTGTATCATATGTTTCCAACCCCCTACACACTACCGTTGTTGTATCAACTGTTTCCAACCCCCTACACACTATCGTTGTTGTATCATATGTTTCCAACCCCCTACACACTATCGTTGTTGTATCATATGTTTCCAACCCCCTACACACTATCGTTGTTGTATCATATGTTTCCAACCCCCTGCACACTATCGTTGTTGTATCATATGTTTCCAACCCCCTACACACTATCGTTGTTGTATCATATGTTTCCAACCCCCTGCACACTATCGTTGTTGTATCATATGTTTCCAACCCCCTACACACTATTGTTGTTGTATCATATGTTTCCAACCCCCTACACACTATCGTTGTTGTATCATATGTTTCCAACCCCCTACACACTATCGTTGTTGTATCATATGTTTCCAACCCCCTGCACACTATCGTTGTTGTATCATATGTTTCCAACCCCCTACAAACTATCGTTGTTGTATCATATGTTTCCAACCCCCTACACACTATCGTTGTTGTATCAACTGTTTCCAACCACATACACCCTGTCCATGTAGTATCAACTATTTCCAACCCGTTACACACTGTGCCTATTGTAGCAACTGTTTCCAACTCGCTACACACTGTCCTTGTTGTATCAACTGTTTCCAACCCCCCCCCCACACACACACATTGTCCTTGTTGTAGCAACTGTTTCCAATCCCTTACACACTATCGTTGTTGTATCAACTGTTTCTAACCCCCTACACACATCTTTTGTTGCATCAACTATTTCCAATCAGCTACACACTATCGTTATTGTATCAACTGTTTCAAACCCCCCACACGTCTTGGCTAAACCAGGCCAATTTGGCCTGAAACGGATTTTGGCAGTATCCACTTCACATCTTGAAAACTCATATCCTAAATGATATTTTTCAAGGAAACCCATTTAAAACACAAGAGAAGTGCCTATCCCAACACATGTTACCAGATATTTCTTTGATTTTTGGAGAACCGCACACAGCCCACCCTTCTAACCCGGCACGTCTTGTCTAAACCAGGCCAGTTTGGCTTGAAACGGGTTTTGGCAGTATCTTCTTCACATCTTGAAAACTCATATCCTAAATGATATTTTTCAAGGAAACCCATTTAAAACACAAGAGAAGCTCTTATCCCAACAGATGTTACCAGTTATTGGTGTGATTTTTGGAAAACCGCACACAGCCCACCCTTCTAACCCGGCACATCATGACTGAAAAATAGGCCAGTTTGGCTTGAAACAGGTTTTGGCAGTATCTCCTTCACATCTTGAAAACTGATATCCTAAATAATATTTTTCAAGGAAACCCATTTAAAACACAAGAGAAGTTCTATCCCAACAGATGTTACCAGATATTTCTTTTTTTTGGAGAACCGCACACAGCCCACCCTTCTAACCCGGCATGTCTTGTCTAAACCAGGCCAATTTGGCTTGAAACAGATTTTGGCAGTATCCACTTCACATCTTACAAACTAATATCCTAAAAAATATAATTCAAGGAAACCCATTTAAAACATAAGAGAAGTTCTATCCCAACAGATGTTAACAGATATTGCTGTAATTTTTGGAGAACCGCACACAGCCCACCCTTCTAACCCGGCACATCATGACTGAAAAATAGGCCAGTTTGGCTTGAAACGGATTTTGGCAGTATCCACTTCACATCTTACAAACTAATATCCTAAAAAATATAATTCAAGGAAACCCATTTAAAACATAAGAGAAGTTCTATCCCAACAGATGTTAACAGATATTGCTGTAATTTTTGGAGAACCGCACACAGCCCACCCTTCTAACTCGGCACGTCTTGTCTAAACCAGGCCAATTTGGCTTGAAACAGATTTTGGCAGTATCCACTTCACATCTTGAAATCTAATATCCTCAATGATATTTTTCAAGGAAACCCATTTAAAACCTAAGAGAAGTGCCTATCCCAACACATGTTACCAGTTATTGCTTTGATTTTTGGAGAACCGCACACAGCCCACCCTTCTAACGCGGCACATCTTGACTGAAAATAGGCAAGCTTGGCTTGAAGCGGATTTGGGCAGTATGCACTTCACATCTTGAAAACTAATATCCTCAATGATATTTTTCAAGGGACCCATTTAAAACACAAGAGAAGCTCTTATCCGAACTCATGTTACCAGTTATTGCTGTGATTTTTGAAGAACCACACACAGCCCACCCTTCTAACCCGGCACATCATGACTGAAAAATAGGCCAGTTTGGCTTGAAACGGATTTTGGCAGTATCCACTTCACATCTTACAAACTAATATCCTAAAAAATATAATTCAAGGAAACCCATTTAAAACATAAGAGAAGTTCTATCCCAACAGATGTTAACAGATATTGCTGTAATTTTTGGAGAACCGCACACAGCCCACCCTTCTAACTCGGCACGTCTTGTCTAAACCAGGCCAATTTGGCTTGAAACAGATTTTGGCAGTATCCACTTCACATCTTGAAATCTAATATCCTCAATGATATTTTTCAAGGAAACCCATTTAAAACCTAAGAGAAGTGCCTATCCCAACACATGTTACCAGTTATTGCTTTGATTTTTGGAGAACCGCACACAGCCCACCCTTCTAATCCAGCTCATCTTGACTGAAAATTGGCCAGTTTTGTCTTGATACGGATTTTGGCAGTATCCACTTCACATCTTACAAACTAATATCCTAAAAAATATAATTCAAGGAAACCCATTTAAAACATAAGAGAAGTTCTATCCCAACAGATGTTACCAGATATTTCTTTGATTTTTGGAGAACCGCACACAGCCCACCCTTCTAACTCGGCACGTCTTGTCTAAACCAGGCCAATTTGGCTTGATACGGATTTTGGCAGTGTACATTTCACATCTTGAAAACTAATATCCTCAATGATATTTTTCAAGGGAACCCATTCAAAACACAAGAGAAGTTCTTATCCCAGCACATGTTACCAGTTATTGCTTTGATTTTTGGAGAACCGCACACAGCCCACCCTTCTAATCCAGCTCATCTTGACTGAAAATTGGCCAGTTTTGTCTTGAAACGGGTTCTGGCAGTACCCGCTTCAGATCCTACAAACTGTATTCCTAAATAATGTTTTTCAAGGAAACCCATTTAAAACACAAGAGAAGTTCTTATCCCAACATATGTTACCAGTTATTGCTGTGATTTTTGGAGAACCGCACACAGCCCACCCTTCTAACACGGCACATCATGACTGAATGAAAAATAGGCCAATTTGGCCTGAAAGGGGTTTTGGCAATATCCACTTCACATCTTGAAAACTCAGTTCCTAAATGATATTTTTCAAGGAAACCCATTTAACACACAAGAGAAGTTCTTATCCCAACAGATGTTATCAGTTATTGCTGTGATTTTTGGAGAACCGCACACAGCCCACCCTTCTAATCCAGCTCATCTTGACTGAAAATTGGCCAGTTTTGTCTTGAAACGGGTTCTGGCAGTACCCGCTTCAGATCCTACAAACTTAATTCCTAAATAATATTTTTCAAGTAAACCCATTTAAAACACAAGAGAAGTTCTTATCCCAACATATGTTACCAGTTATTGGTGTGATTTTTGGAGAACCACACACAGCCCACCCTTCTAACCCGGCACATCATGACTGAAAAATAGGCCAATTTGGCCTGAAACGGGTTTTGGCAGTATCCACTTCACATCTTGAAAACTCAGTTCCTATATGATATTTTTCAAGGAAACCCATTTAACACACAAGAGAAGTTCTTATCCCAACAGATGTTACCAGTTATTGTTGTGATTTTTGGAGAACCACACACAGCCCACCCTTCTAACACGCCTCATCTTGACTGAAAATTGGCCAGTTTTGGCTTGAAACGGGTTTGGGCAGTATCCACTTCACATCTTACAAACTTAATTCCTAAATAATATTTTTCAAGGAAACCCATTTAAAACACAAGAGAAGTTCTTATCCCAACAGATGTTACCAGTTATTTCTGTGATTTTTGGAGAACCGCACCCTTCTAAACCGGCAAATAGGCCAGTTTGGCTTGAAACGGGTTTTGGCAGTATTCACTTCTCATCTTGAAATAAAATAATATGTAAATCTATTTTACAGGAAATTCTTATTATAAACAAAAGTAAAGATCCTTTCCCAACAGATGTGACCAGTTTTTGTCGTAATGTTGGGCGTCTGTGTCTAAATTCGTCACATCTCAACTTATAAAAGGCCAATTCTATTGTAGCAAAACAATATAGTAGCAGTAATAGTAGCAGTAGTTGTGGTAGCAGCAGTAGTAATTTGTTTGTATGTTTCTTTTTTAACCCCGCACTCAGTAATACTCCAGCTATATGACACCAGTCTGTAAGAAATCGAGTCTGGACCAGAAAACCCAGTGGCTGACATCATGAACATCGATCTACGCAATTGGGACACAATAACATGGATCAATAAAGTCAGCGGGCCTCACCCGTTAGTTGCCTCTTTCTAGTCTTCACAATTACAGTAGCAGCAGAAGCAGTAGCAGTAGCAGCAGCAGCAGCAGCAGTATTAGTAGTAGTAGTAGCAGCATTAGCAGCAGCAGCAGTCGTAGTAGAAGTAGTAGTAGTAGTAGTAGTAGTAGTGGGAGAAGTAGCAGTAGTAGCAGTCGTAGTAGTTGTAGTAAAAGCAGCAGCAGTAGTAGTTGTAGTAGTAGTAGTAGTTGTAGTAGTAGTAGTTGTAGTAGTAGTTGTTGTAGCAGTAGTGGTAGTAGCAGTAGTAGCAGCAATAATAGTAGTAGTGGTAGCAGTAGTGGTAGCAACAGTGGTAGTAGTAGTGGTAGTAACAGTAGTGGTAGTAGCAGTAGAAGTAGCAGTAGCAGTCATAGTAGTAATGGTAGCAGCAGCGGTAGTAGTAGTGGTAGTAGCAGTAGTAGTAGTAGTTTTGGTAGTAGCAGTAGAAGTAGTAGTAGAAGCAGTAGTATTAGTGGTAGTAGCAGTAGTAGTAGTTGTAGTAGCAGTAGTAGTTGTAGTAGAAGTGGTAGTGGTAGCAGTAGCAGTAGTAACAGTAGTAGTAGTTGTAGTAGCAGTAGTAGTTGTAGTAGAAGTGGTAGCGGTAGCAGTAGCAGTAGTAACAGTAGTAGTAGTAGTTGAAGTAGCAGTAGCAGCAGCAGTAGTAGCAGTAGTAGTAGTAGTAGTAGCAGCAGCAGCAGTAGTAGTAGTAGTAGTAGTAGTAGTAGTAGTAGTAGTAGTAGTAGTAGTAGTAGTAGGTGCTAGAGCAGTAGTAGGTGCTATTGCAGTAGGAGTAGGTTTGCGTTGTTTGTATTTATCTAATATCTTCAGAACAAAGCAATCCCCATCAACTGTAAACGAAAATATATACATTGCGTGTAATAAACATGGTGTAAGTTGACAATTTAAAACTAACAACAACGAATTTGACAGATGATAGCAAATGCCAATTCCCGTCACTCAACCGCCAAACTGCCACAGCTGAACTCTATGGTCTTCAGAGTTATCTGCCCTTGTTTGGAAACAAATCGCCAGCACAAAAAGCAAGCGAAGCTTTGTCGGCTGAGTGGGTTGGATTTGTTTCCAAGGGCAGATAACTCGTAAGACCATAGATAACTGTCAATTTAGTGCATCACTCTGGCAGAATGGGTTCGAATCCCGGACGGGACCCTGCTTATACCTACTCTATACCTAGACTGCACCTAGCGTATATTATAGTAGCAAGTACATACACTGTACCTTACCTGTATCTGGCATGTATCTTGCCTGTACCTAGCCCGTACCTAGCCTGTAACTGGCCTGTAACTAGCCTGTATCAAACTACCATGTACCTTGCTGGTACCTAGCCTCGACCGAGCCTGTACCTAGACTGTACCTTGCCTGTACCTAGACTGTTCCTAGCCGAAACCTTGACTGTACCTAGCCTGTAACTAGCCTTTACCTAGACTGTACCTAGCGTATATTAAACTTGCATTTAACAAGCCTGTAACTAGCCTGTAACTACCCTGCACGTGTATGTTCGTATCACCACTGACAGTGTTGCTGTTCTAAACACCGAGATTTGGCATGATTTGTAGTACATGTAGAACACGTCTTAATCCCCTTGATGGTAGTAGTACATGTAGAACCCAACCCATTTAATGCTAGTAGTACATGTAGAACACGTCTTAATCCCCTTGGTGCTAGTAGTACATGTAGAACACATCTTAACCCCCTTGATGCAAGTAGTACATGTAGAACAGGTCGTAACCCCATTGATGCTAGTAGTAGATGTAGAACACGTCTTAATCCCCCAGATGCTAGTAGTACATGTAGAACCAATCCATTTAATGCTAGTAGTACATGTACAACACATCTTAACCCCCTTGATGCAAGTAGTACATGTAGAACAGGTCGTAACCCCCTTGATGCTAGTAGTACATGTAGAACACATCGTAACCCCCTTGATGCAAGTAGTACATATAGAACGCATCGTAACCCCCTTGATGCTAGTAGTACATGTAGAACAGGTCTTAACCCCCTTGATGCTAGTAGTACATGTAGAACACATCTTAACCCCCTTGATGCAAGTAGTACATGTAGAACACATCGTAACCCCCTTGATGCTAGTAGTACATGTAGAACAGGTCTTAACCCCCTTGATGCTAGTAGTACATGTACAACACATCTTAACCCCCTTGATGCAAGTAGTACATGTAGAACACATCGTAACCCCCTTGATGCTAGTAGTACATGTAGAACAGGTCTTAACCCCCTTGATGCTAGTAGTACATGTAGAACACATCTTAACTCCCTTGATGCTAGTTGTACATGTAGAACAAGTCTTAACCCCCTTGATGCTAGTAGTACATGTAGAACATATCTTAACCCCCTTGATGCTAGTAGTACATGTAGAACACATCTTAACCCCCTTGATGCTAGTAGTACATGTAGAACACATCTTAACCCCCTTGATGCTAGTAGTACATGTAGAACACATCTTAACCCCCTTGATGCTAGTAGTACATGTAGAACAGGTCGTAACCCCCTTGATGCTAGTAGTACATGCAGAACATATCTTAACCCCCTTGATGCTAGTAGTACATGTAGAACACATCTTAACCCCCTTGATGCTAGTTGTACATGCAGAACATATCTTAACCCCCTTGATGCTAGTAGTACATGTAGAACCAATCCATTTAATGCTAGTAGCAGATGTAGAACATATCTTAACCCCCTTGATGCTAGTAGTACATGTAGAACACATCTTAACCCCCTTGATGCTAGTAGTACATGTAGTACATATCTTAACCCCCTTGATGCTAGTAGTACACGTAGAACACATCTTAACCCCCTTGATGATAGTAGTAGATGTAGAACACATCTTAACCCCCTTGATGCTAGTTGTACATGCAGAACATATCTTAACCCCCTTGATGCTAGTAGTACATGTAGAACATATCTTAACCCCCTTGATGCTAGTAGTACATGTAGAACACTTCTTAACCCCCTTGTTGCTAGTAGTACATGTAGAACACATCTTAATCCCATTGATGCTAGTAGTAGATGTAGAACACATCTTAACCCCTTGATGACAGTAGTACATGTAGAACACATCTTAACCCCATTGATGCTAGTAGGATATGTAGAACACATCTTAACCCCCTTGATGCTAGTTGTACATGCAGAACATATCTTAACCCACTTGATGCTAGTAGTACATATAGAACAGGTTTTTACCGCCTTGATGCTAGTAGTACACGTAGAACACATCTTAACCCAATTGATGCTAGTAGTACATATAGAACAGGTTTTTACCGCCTTGATGCTAGTAGTACATGTAGAACACGTCTTGACACTCTTGATGCTAGTAGTACATGTAGAACACATCTTAACCCAATTGATGCTAGTAGTACATGTAGAACACGTTTTAAGCCCCTTGATGGTAGTAGTACATGTTGGACACGTCTTGAGACTCTTGATGCTAGTAGTACATGTAGAACACGTTTTAACCCCCTTGATGCTAGTAGTACATATAGAACAAGTCGTAACCCCTTGATGCTAGTAGTACATGTAGACGGGTCTTAACCCCCTTGATGCTAGTAGTACATATAGAACAGGTCTTAACTCCTTGATACTAGTAGTACATGTAGAACACGTCTTGACACTCTTGATGCTAGTAGTACATGTAGAACACATCTTAACCCAATTGATGCTAGTAGTACATGTAGAACACGTTTTAAGCCCCTTGATGGTAGTAGTACATGTTGGACACGTCTTGAGACTCTTGATGCTAGTAGTACATGTAGAACACGTTTTAACCCCCTTGATGCTAGTAGTACATATAGAACAAGTCGTAACCCCTTGATGCTAGTAGTACATGTAGACGGGTCTTAACCCCCTTGATGCTAGTAGTACATATAGAACAGGTCTTAACTCCTTGATACTAGTAGTACATGTAGAACACATGTTAACCCCCTTGATGCTTCTTGTACATGTAGAACATTACTTCTTACATAATCGATCAAAAGCTTTCTCGTCATGTCCACGTTTCTAATCTTTCAATGCGAATTTTCTAAAAAAGCTTACTAAGACAAGACGTTCGCGTAATACCTCTATAATTGTCAGGGTTTGATTTATCTTTCTTAAACTTATAAATACCCCGTGTCTATAGGCTGCAGGTGTGTTCTGAAGTCTGAGAATAGTATTAGATAACAGTGCCAACTTCCGTACTAGCAGCTCACCACCAAACATCACATGTTCAATATTTATAGTGTCAGGGCCAGGTGATTTGTTCCTCCTCAGTGTCTGTACATACCTAGTGACTTCCTGAACGGATATTTCAGCACACAGTACATTATCAACCCATGAAAAGATTCATTACCAGAGGCTTAGTTCTCAATTTCATAGTCAATACCATCTTTAAAGTCTTGATCGATTTGGTCAGCGTCATATGGTTTTGCTAAATCCGCCTATTACCTACCCCAAAGCTGACATATGTCAGTGGGGGTTGTTACATTACGCTCATCATATGTAAGTGGCATTGGTCAAGTGGTGCGATCTCGCGTTCTCGCAAATGTTTGATGCGTCCATAAAATCACTTTGGCCATTTGGCTGCGCTGCTCGAGCCGAGGCTTGATGGTGGTGGGTGTGGTAGCCATCTCGACTGGATGCAGATATCAGAGGTGGGTGGGGTAGTCGACTTCACTGTATGCTGATGTCGGTAGGTGTGGTAGCCATCACGAACGGATGCAGATATCAGAGGTGGGTGGGGTAGTCGACTTCACTGTATGCTGATGTCAGTAGGTGTGGTAGCCATCACGACTGGATGCAGATATCAGAGGTGGGTGGGGTAGTCGACTTCACTGTATGCTGATGTCAGTAGGTGTGGTAGCCATCACGACTGGATGCAGATATCAGAGGTGGGTGGGGTAGTCGACTTCACTGTATGCTGATGTCGGAAGGTGAGGTAGGCATCTCGACTGGATGCAGATATCAGAGGTGGGTGGGGTAGTCGACTTCACTGTATGCTGATGTCGGAAGGTGAGGTAGGCATCTCGACTGAAGGCAGATATCAGAGGTGGGTGGGGTAGTCGACTTCACTGTATGCGGATGTCGGTAGGTGTGGTAGGCATCTCGACTGAAGGCAGATATCAGAGGTGGGTGGGGTAGTCGACTTCACTGTATGCGGATGTCGGTAGGTGTGGTAGGCATCTCGAGTGGATGCAGATATCAGAGGTGGGTGGGTTAGTCGACTTCACTGTATGCTGATGTCGGTAGGTGTGGTAGGCATCTCGACTGGATGCAGATATCAGATGTCTTCTATGCTTAAGGATGAGAAGAGGACGGCGTCAATATCAATGTAGCCTTCTGTGCTTTAATGGTAAACGGCTTAACGTCCCATCTGTCAATATAGTATTCTATGGACTCGCGTCAATATCAAAGCTCCTGAAGTGCCTCTGGACAAGTTGTACTTGCTATACAGTACTTTATGTTACCCTGGCTGTGTAGTACTACTTGCTACCCTAGCTATGCAGTACTTTGTGTTCCATGGCTGTGCAGTACTTTGTGTTCCATGGCTGTGCAGTACTACTTGCTATCCTACCTATGCAGTACTTTGTGTTCCATGGCTGTGCAGTATTTTGTTTTCCATGGCTGTGCAGTACTTTGTGTTCGATGGATGTGCAGTACTTTGTGTTCCATGGCTGTGCAGTACTTTGTGTTCCATGGCTATGCAGTACTTTGTGTTCCATGGCTGTGCAGTACTTTGTGTTCCGTAGCTGTGCAGTACTTTGTGTTCCATGGCTATGCAGTACTTTGTGTTCCATGGATGTGCAGTACTTTGTGTTCCATGTCTGTGCAGTACTTTGTGTTCCATGGCTATGCAGTACTTTGTGTTCCATGGCTGTGCAGTTCTTTGTGTTCCGTAGCTGTGCAGTACTTTGTGTTCCATGGCTATGCAGTACTTTGTGTTCCATGGCTGTGCAGTACTTTGTGTTCCATGGCTATGCAGTACTTTGTGTTCCATGGCTATGCAGTACTTTGTGTTCCATGACTGTGCAGTACTTTGTGTTCCATGGCTTTGCAGTATTTTGTGTTCCATGGCTATGCAGTACTTTGTGTTCCATGGCTGTGCAGTACTTTGTGTTCCGTAGCTGTGCAGTACTTTGTGTTCCATGGCTATGCAGTACTTTGTGTTCCATGGCTGTGCAGTACTTTGTGTTCCATGGCTATGCAGTACTTTGTGTTCCATGGCTGTGCAGTACTTTGTGTTCCATGGCTGTGCAGTACTTTGTGTTCCATGGCTATGCAGTACTTTGTGTTCCGTAGCTGTGCAGTACTATGTGTTCCATGCCTATGCAGTACTTTGTGTTCCATGGCTGTGCAGTACTTTGTGTTCCATGTCTGTGCAGTACTTTGTGTTCCATGGCTATGCAGTACTTTGTGTTCCATGGCTATGCAGTACTTTGTGTTCCGTAGCTGTGCAGTACTTTGTGTTCCATGGCTATGCAGTACTTTGTGTTCCATGGCTGTGCAGTACTTTGTGTTCCATGGCTATGCAGTACTTTGTGTTCCATGGCTGTGCAGTACTTTGTGTTCAATGGCTATGCAGTACTTTGTGTTACATGGCTGTGCAGTACTTTGTGTTCCATGGCTGTGCAGTACTTTGTGTTCCATGGCTGTGCAGTACTTTGTGTTCCATGGCTGTGCAGTACTTTGTGTTCCATAGCTGTGCAGTACTTTGTGTTCCATGCCTATGCAGTACTTTGTGTTCCATGGCTGTGCAGTACTTTGTGTTCCGTAGCTGTGCAGTACTTTGTGTTCCATGCCTATGCAGTACTTTGTGTTCCATGGCTATGCAGTACTTTGTGTTCCATGTCTGTGCAGTACTTTGTGTTCCATGGCTATGCAGTACTTTGTGTTCCATGGCTGTGCAGTACTTTGTGTTCCGTAGCTGTGCAGTACTTTGTGTTCCATGGCTATGCAGTACTTTGTGTTCCATGGCTATGCAGAACTTTGTGTTCCATGGCTATGCAGTACTTTGTGTTCCATGGCTGTGCAGTACTTTGTGCTCCGTAGCTGTGCAGTACTTTGTGTTCCATGACTGTGCAGTACTTTGTGTTCCATGGCTGTGCAGTACTTTGTGTTCAATGGCTATGCAGTACTTTGTGTTCCATGGCTGTGCAGTACTTTGTGTTCCATGGCTATGCAGTACTTTGTGTTCCATGGCTATGCAGTACTTTGTGTTCCATGGCTGTGCAGTACGTTGTGTTCCATGGCTGTGTAGTACTTTGTGTTCCATGGCTATGCAGTACTTTGTGTTCCGTAGATGTGCAGTACTTTGTGTTCCATGGCTATGCAGTACTTTGTGTTCCATGGTGGTGCAGTACTTTGTGTTCCATGGCTGTGCAGTACTTTGTGTTCCATGGCTATGCAGTACTTTGTGTTCCATGGCTGTGCAGTACTTTGTGTTCCATGGCTGTGCAGTACTTTGTGTTCCATGGCTGTGCAGTACTTTGTGTTCCATGGCTGTGCAGTACTTTGTGTTCCATGGCTGTGCAGTACTTTGTGTTCCATGGCAGTGCAGTACTTTGTGTTCCATGGATGTGCATTACTTTGTGTTCCATGGCTGTGCAGTACTTTGTGTTCCATGGCTATGCAGTACTTCGTGTTCCATGGCTGTACATTACTTTGTGTTCCATGGCTATGCAGTACTTTGTGTTCCATGGCTGTGCAGTACTTTGTGTTCGATTGCTGTGCAGTACTTTGTGTTCCATGGATATACAGTACTTTCTGTTCCATGGCTGTGCATTACTTTGTGTTCCATGTCTGTGCA
The DNA here is from genome assembly GCF_023055435.1 of Haliotis rufescens. NCBI lineage: Eukaryota > Metazoa > Mollusca > Gastropoda > Lepetellida > Haliotidae > Haliotis > Haliotis rufescens. Next base: position 86,093 of record NW_025963858.1, read on the forward strand.
GTACTTTGTGTTCCATGGCTATGCAGTACTTTGTGTTCCATGGATGTGCAGTACTTTGTGTTCAATGGCTGTGGAGTACTTTGTGTTCCATGGCTGTGCAGTACTTTGTGTTCCATGGCTGTGCAGTACTTTGTGTTCCATGGCTGTGCAGTACTTTGTGTTCCATGGATGTGCATTACTTTGTGTTCCATGGCTGTGCAGTACTTTGTGTTCCATGGCTATGCAGTACTTCGTGTTCCGTGGCTGTACAGTACTTTGTGTTCCATGGCTGTGCAGTACTTTGTGTTCCATGGCTGTGCAGTACTTTGTGTTCCATGGCTGTGCAGTACTTTGTGTTCCATGGCTGTGCAGTACTTTGGGTTCGATTGCTGTGCAGTACTTTGTGTTCCCTGGATATACAGTACTTTCTGTTTCATGGCTGTGCATTACTTTGTGTTCCATGGATGTGCAGTACTTTGTGTTCAATGGCTATGCAGTACTTCGTGTTCCGTGGCTGTACAGTACTTTGTGTTCCATGGCTGTGCAGTACTTTGTGTTCCATGGCTGTGCAGTACTTTGTGTTCCATGGCTATGCAGTACTTTGTGTTCGATTGCTGTGCAGTACTTTGTGTTCCCTGGATATACAGTACTTTCTGTTCCATGGCTGTGCATTACTTTGTGTTCCATGGCTGTGCAGTACTTTGTGTTCCATGGCTATGCAGTACTTCGTGTTCCGTGGCTGTACAGTACTTTGTGTTCCATGGCTGTGCAGTACTTTGTGTTCCATGGCTGTGCAGTACTTTGTGTTCCATGGCTGTGCAGTACTTTGTGTTCCATGGCTGTGCAGTACTTTCTGTTCGATTGCTGTGCAGTACTTTGTGTTCCCTGGATATACAGTACTTTGTGTTCCATGTCTGTGCATTACTTTGTGTTCCATGGATGTGCAGTACTTTGTGTTCCATGGCTGTGCAGTACTTTGTGTTCCATGGCTGTGCAGTACTTTGTGTTCCATGGCTGTGCAGTACTTTGTGTTCCTTGTGTTACTCTGGTGATGAGGTACTTAATGTTACCCTGGCTATGAAGTACAATATGTTACCTTGCTGTGCAATACTACATGTTACCCTGACTATGCAGTACTACATGTTACTTGACTATGTAGTACATTGTGTTACCCTGTCTATACAGTACTACATGTACTCTGGTTATGCGGTACTTATTGTTACCCTGGCTATGAAGTACAATATGTTTTCTGGCTATGCAATGCTACATATGTTACAAGTTATTGCTGTGATTTTTGGAGAACCGCACACAGCCCACCCTTCTAACCCGGCTCATCTTGACTGAAAATAGGCCAATTTGGCCTGAAACGGGTTTTGGCAGTATCCACTTCACATCTTACAAACTTAATTCCTAAATGATATTTTTCAAGGAAACCCATTTAAAAAACAAGAGTAGTTCTTATCCCAACAGATGTTACCAGTTTTTGCTGTAATTTTTGGAGAACCGCACACAGCCCACCCTTCTATCCCGGTTCATGTTGACTGAAAATAGGCCTATTTGGCTTGAAATGGGTTTTGGCAGTATCCACTTCACATCTTACAAACTAAAGTCCTAAATAATATTTTTCAAGGAAACCCATTTAAAACACAAGAGAAGTTCTTATCCCAACAAATGTTACCAGTTATTGCTGTGATTTTTGGAGAACCGCACACAGCCCACCCTTCTAATCCAGCTCATCTTGACTGAAAATTGGCCAGTTTTGTCTTGAAACGGGTTCTGGCAGTACCCGCTTCAGATCCTACAAACTATGTTCATAAACAATGTTTTTCAAGGAAACCCATTTAAAACACAAGAGAAGTTCTTATCCCAACAAATGTTACCAGTTATTGCTGTGATTTTTGGAGAACCGCACACAGCCCACCCTTCTAACCCCGCTCATCTTGACTGAAAATTGGCCAGTTTTGGCTTGAAACGGGTTTTGGCAGTATCCACTTCATATCTTAGAAACTTAATTCTTAAATAATATTTTTCAAGGAAACCTATTTAAAACACAAGAGAAGTTCTTATCCCAACAGATGTTACCAGTTATTGCTGTGATTTTTTTAGAACCGCACACAGCCCACCCTTCTAACCCGGTTCATCTTGACTGAAAATAGGCCTATTTGGCTTGAAATGGGTTTTTGCAGTATCCACTTCACATCTTACAAACTAATATCCTAAAAAATATAATTCAAGGAAACCCATTTAAAACATAAGAGAAGTTCTATCCCAACAGATGTTAACAGATATTGCTGTAATTTTTGGAGAACCGCACACAGCCCACCCTTCTAACTCGGCACGTCTTGTCTAAACCAGGCCAATTTGGCTTGAAACAGATTTTGGCAGTATCCACTTCACATCTTGAAATCTAATATCCTCAATGATATTTTTCAAGGAAACCCATTTAAAACCTAAGAGAAGTGCCTATCCCAACACATGTTACCAGTTATTGCTTTGATTTTTGGAGAACCGCACACAGCCCACCCTTCTAATCCAGCTCATCTTGACTGAAAATTGGCCAGTTTTGTCTTGAAACGGATTTTGGCAGTATCCACTTCACATCTTACAAACTAATATCCTAAAAAATATAATTCAAGGAAACCCATTTAAAACATAAGAGAAGTTCTATCCCAACAGATGTTACCAGATATTTCTTTGATTTTTGGAGAACCGCACACAGCCCACCCTTCTAACTCGGCATGTCTTGTCTAAACCAGGCCAATTTGGCTTGAAACAGGTTTTGGCAGTGTACATTTCACATCTTGAAAACTAATATCCTCAATGATATTTTTCAAGGGAACCCATTCAAAACACAAGAGAAGTTCTTATCCCAGCACATGTTACCAGTTATTGCTTTGATTTTTGGAGAACCGCACACAGCCCACCCTTCTAATCCAGCTCATCTTGACTGAAAATTGGCCAGTTTTGTCTTGAAACGGGTTCTGGCAGTACCCGCTTCAGATCCTACAAACTATGTTCATAAATAATGTTTTTCAAGGAAACCCATTTAAAACACAAGAGAGGTTCTTATCCCAACAGATGTTACCAGTTATTGCTGTGATTTTTAGAGAACCGCACACAGCCCACCCTTCTAACCCCGCTCATCTTGACTGAAAATTGGCCAGTTTTGGCTTGAAACGGGTTTTGGCAGTATCCACTTCATATCTTAGAAACTTAATTCTTAAATAATATTTTTCAAGGAAACCCATTTAAAACACAAGAGAAGTTCTTATCCCAACAGATGTTACCAGTTATTGCTGTGATTTTTTTAGAACCGCACACAGCCCACCCTTCTAACCCGGTTCATCTTGACTGAAAATAGGCCTATTTGGCTTGAAATGGGTTTTTGCAGTATCCACTTCACATCTTACAAACTAAAGTCCTAAATAATATTTTTCAAGGAAACCCATTTAAAACACAAGAGAAGTTCTTATCCCAACAGATGTTACCAGTTATTGCTTTGATTTTTGGAAAACCGCACACAGCCCACCCTTCTAACCCGGCACGTCATGACTGAAAAATAGGCCAATTTGGCCTGAAACGGGTTTTGGCAGTATCCCCTTCACGTCTTAAAAACAAATATCCTAAATAATATTTTTCAAGGAAACAAATTTAAAACACAAGAGAGGTTCTTATCCCAACACATGATACCAGTTATTGCTGTGATTTTTGGAGAACCGCACACAGCCCACCCTTCTAATCCAGCTCGTCTTGACTGAAAATTGGCCAGTTTTCTCTTGAAACGGGTTTTGGCAGTACCCACTTCAGATCCTGCAAACTAAATTCCTAAATAATATTTTAAAGGAAGCCCATTTAAAACACAAGAGAAGTTCTTATCCCAACACATGTTACCAGATATGTCTTTGATTTTTGGAGAAACGCACACAGCCCACCCTTCTAACCCGGCACAGCATGACTGAAAAATAGGCCAATTTGGCCTGAAACGGGTTTTGGCAGTCTCCACTTCACATCTTGAAAACTCAGTTCCTAAATGATATTTTTCAAGGAAACCCATTTAACACACAAGAGAAGTTCTTATCCCAACAGATGTTACCAGATATGTCTTTGATTTTTGGAGAACCGCACACAGCCCACCCTTCTAACCCGGCACATCATGACTGAAAAATAGGCCAATTTGGCCTGAAACGGGCTTTGGCAGTATCCACTTCACATCTTGAAAACTCAGTTCCTAAATGATATTTTTCAAGGAAACCCATTTAAAACACAAGAGAAGTTCTTAACCGAACAGATGTTACCAGTTATTGCTGTGATTTTTGGAGAACCGCACACAGCCCACCCTTCTAACCCGGCAGATCATGACTGAAAAATAGGCCAATTTGGCCTGAAACGGGCTTTGGCAGTATCCACTTCACATCTTGAAAACTCAGTTCCTAAATGATATTTTTCAAGGAAACCCATTTAAAACACAAGAGCAGTTCTTATCCCAACAGATGTTACCAGATATGTCTTTGATTTTTGGAGAACCGCACACAGCCCACCCTTCTAACCCGGCACATCATGACTGAAAAATAGGCCAATTTGGCCTGAAACGGGTTTTGGCAGTATCCACTTCACATCTTGAAAACTAATAATCTCAATGATATTTTTCAAGGGAACCCATTTAAAACACAAGAGAAGTTCTTAACCGAACACATGTTACCAGTTATTGCTGTGATTTTTGGAGAACCGCACACAGCCCACCCTTCTAAACCGGCAGATCATGACTGAAAAATAGGCCAATTTGGCTTGAAACGGGTTTTGGCAGTATCCACTTCACATCTTACAAACAAATATCCTAAATAATATTTTTCAAGGAAACCCATTCAAAACACAAGAGAACTTCTTATCCCAACAGATGGTTCCAGTTTTTGCTGTGATTTTTGGAGAACCGCACCCTTCTAAACCGGCAAATAGGCCAGTTTGGCTTGAAACGGGTTTTGGCAGTATTCACTTCTCATCTTGAAATAAAATAATATGTAAATATATTTTACAGGAAATTCTTATTATAAACAAAAGTAAAGATTCTTTCCCAACAGATGTGGCCAGTTTTTGTCTTAATGTTGGGCGTCTGTGTCTTAATTCGTCACATCTCAACTTATAAAAGGCCAATTCTATTGTAGCAAAACTATATAGTAGCAGTAATAGTAGCAATAGTTGTGGTAGCAGCAGTAGTAGTTTGTTTGTATGTTTCTTTTTTAACCCCGCACTCAGTAATACTCAAGCTATATGACACCAGTCTGTAAGAAATCGAGTCTGGACCAGAAAACCCAGTGGCTGACATCATGAACATCGATCTACGCAATTGGGACACAATAACATGGATCAATAAAGTCAGTGGGCCTCACCCGTTAGTTGCCTCTTTCGAGTCTTCACAATTACAGTAGCAGCAGAAGCAGCAGTAGTAGTAGTAGCGGCAGTAGAAGTAGTAGTAGAAGTAGTAGTAGTAGGAGTAGTAGTAGTAGTAGTGGGAGTAGTAGCAGTATTAGCAGTCGTAGTAGCAGTAGTAGAAGCAGTCGTAGTAGTAGTAGTAGTAGTAGTAGTAGTAGTAGTAGTAGTAGTAGCAGCAGTAGTGGGAGTAGCAGTAGTAGCAGTAGTAGCAGTTGTAGAAGAAGCAGCAGTAGTAGTAGTAGTAGTAGTAGTAGTGGGAGTAGTAGCAGTAGTAGCAGTCGTAGTAGTTGTAGGAGAAGCAGCAGCAGTAGTAGTAGTAGTAGTAGTAGTAGTAGTAGAAGTAATAGTAGCAGTAGTGGTAGTAGTAGTAGTAGCAGCAACAGAAGTAGTAGTAGCAGTAGTAGTAGTAGTAGAAGTAGCAGTAGTAGTAGAAGTAATAGTAATAGTAATAGTAGTAGTAGAAGTAGTAGTAGCAGTAGTAGCAGTAGTAGTAGCAGTAATAGTAGTAGTAGTAGTTGTACAAGTAGTAGTAGCAGTAGTAGTAGTAGTAGTAGCAGCAGCAGCAGTAGGAGTAGTAGTAGTAGTAGTAGTAGTAGTAGTAGCAGCAGCAGTAGTAGTAGTAGTAGTAGTAGCAGTAGTAGTAGTAGTAGTAGTAGTAGTTGTACCAGTAATAGTAGCAGCAGCAGTAGGAGTAGTAGTAGTAGCAGCAGCAGCAGCAGCAGCAGTAGTAGTAGTAGCAGCAGCAGCAGCAGCAGCAGTAGTAGTAGTAGTAGTAGTAGTAGTAGTAGTAGTAGTAGCAGCAGCAGTAGTAGTAGCAGCAGTAGTAGTAGTAGTAGTAGTAGTAGTTGTACCAGTAATAGTAGCAGCAGCAGTAGTAGTAGTAGTAGTAGCAGCAGCAGCAGCAGTAGTAGTAGTAGCAGCAGCAGCAGCAGCAGCAGTAGTAGTAGTAGTAGTAGTAGTAGTAGTAGTAGTAGCAGCAGCAGTAGTAGTAGCAGCAGTAGTAGTAGTAGTAGTAGTAGTAGTAGTAGCAGTAGCAGTAGTAGCAGCAGCAGTAGTAGTAGTAGTAGTAGCAGCAGCAGCAGCAGCAGCAGTAGTAGTAGTAGTAGTAGTAGTAGCAGCAGCAGCAGCAGTAGTAGTAGTAGCAGCAGCAGCAGCAGTAGTAGTAGTAGTAGCAGTAGTAGTAGTAGTAGTAGTAGCAGCAGCAGTAGTAGTAGCAGCAGCAGCAGCAGCAGTAGTAGTAGTAGTAGTAGCAGCAGCAGTAGTAGTAGCAGCAGCAGCAGCAGCAGCAGCAGTAGTAGTAGTAGTAGCAGTTGTAGTAGCAGCAGCAGTAGTAGTAGTAGTAGTAGGTGCTATATGAGTAGTAGCTGCTATAGTAGTAGGAGTAGGTTTGCGTTGTTTGTATTTATCTAAGATCTTCAGAACAAAGCAATCCCCATCAACTGTAAACGAAAATATATACATTGCGTGTAATAAACATGGCGTAAGTTGACAATTTAAAACTAACAACAACGAAATTGACAGATGATAGCAAATGCCAATTCCAGTCACTCAACCGCCGAACTGCCATAGCTGAACTCTATGGTCTTCAGAGTTATCTGCCCTTGTTTGGAAACAAATCGCCAGCACAAAAAGCCAGCGAAGCTTTGTCGGCTGAGTGGGGTGGATTTGTTTCCAAGGGCAGATAACTCGGAAGACCAGAGATAACTGTCAATTTAGTGCATCACTCTGGCAGAGTGGGTTCGAATCCCGGACGGGACCCTGCTTATACCTACTCTATACCTAGACTGTACCTAGCGTATATTATAGTAGCAAGTACATACACTGTACCTTACCTGTACCTGGCATGTATCTTGCCTGTACCTAGCCCGTACCTAGCCTGTAACTGGCCTGTACCTAGCCTGTATCAAACTACCATGTACCTTGCTGGTACCTAGCCTCGACCGAGCCTGTACCTAGACTGTACCTTGCCTGTACCTTGCCTGTACCTAGACTGTTCCTAGCCTAAACCTTGACTGTACCTAGCCTGTAACTAGCCTTTACCTAGACTGTACCTAGCGTATATTAAACTTGCATTTAACAAGCCTGTAACTAGCCTGTAACTACCCTGCATGTGTATGTTCGTATCCCCACTGACAGTATCGCTGTTCTAAACACCGAGATATGGCATGATTTGATGTTAGTAGTACATGTAGAACACGTCTTAATCCCCCTTGATGCTAGTAGTACATGTAGAACCGAACCCATTTAATGCTAGTAGTACATGTAGAACACGTCTTAATCCCCTTGATGCAAGTAGTACATGTAGAACATATATTAACCCCCTTGATGGTAGTAGTACATGTAGAACACATCTTAACCCCCTTGATGTTAGTAGTACACGTAGAACACATCTTAACCCCTTGATGCTAGTAGTACATGTAGAACACATCTTAACCCCCTTGATGTTAGTAGTACACGTAGAACACATCTTAACCCCTTGATGCAAGTAGTACATGTAGAACAGGTCTTAACCCCCTTGATGGTAGTAGTACATGTAGAACACATCTTAACCCCCTTGATGGTAGTAGTACATGTAGAACACGTCTGAATCCCCTTGATGCTAGTAGTACATGTAGAACACATCTTAACCCCCTTGATGTTAGTAGTACACGTAGAACACATCTTAACCCCCTTGATGCTAGTAGTAGATGTAGAACACATCTTAACCCCCTTGATGTTAGTAGTACACGTAGAACACATCTTAACCCCTTGATGCTAGTAGTACATGTAGAACACATCTTAACCCCTTGATGCTAGTAGTACATGTAGAACACATATTAACCCCCTTGATGCTAGTAGTACATGTAGAACACATCTTAACCCCCTTGATACTAGTAGTAGATGTTACCCTGGCTATGCATTACTAGATGTTAACGTCGCTATGTAGCACCAGGTGTTAACCTGGCTATACAGTACTACGTGTTACCTGGCTTTGCAGTACTACATGTTAACCTGGCTGTGTAGTACTACATGTTACCCTGGCTATGAAGTACTCGCCGGGGAGGGTTGGGTAATAGGGGCATGGGTACCCGGGGAGAGTCAGGTAATAGGGGGGTGGGTACCCGGGGACGTATGCCCACTGGTGACGTATGCCCAGTGGTAAGCCCGGGTTAGAGTGAGTGAGTGAGTGAGTGAGTTGGGTTTAGCGCTGCTTTTAGCAATATTTCAGTTATATCACAGAGTGTCAGCTTATTGTGGGAGGAAAGCCCGAAGTGAAGCAGGTCTCAGAAGTTTACCACTTCGGTGAAACCCACAAGCACAGGTATGGTGCTGACAAACCTAAGAACTTAACGAGGCGAACCAGGATTCGTACCTACAATCATAGGTTTCTGGCGTAGCCAAGGGATATAACTCTGTACAGCGAATTGCGGCGCCTTAGACGGCCACCTGTGTCCCCTTGTAGCTAAAGAATTAGAGAAAAACCCACGAGCTACGAGGAAGCACGGATTGCCTGACCCGGGTTAATGAATGGAGGTACAGCTCCCCCCTGTAATTCGGAGTATCGAGTAGGTTATTGAGAGAGATAATGAAGAAAAAATGTCAACCCTACAGAAGAACTTCACTAAAGGCAGCCTATTGTTCAGATGACATTTAATGTATTTAATTTGTGACGTCAAGAACAATGGCTGAAGTAACATATTTTATTCAACGGTGACGCACGATGACATCACATGACTTCAACTGACCAATCAGCATTTAGAATCAATAAAATGCCAATACCAGAATGTTATTCTGCATGGTCATTCTACCTTTATGGGTTCTGTATTCGACGTAATAAGCGCCCAGGGCGCTCTTCAAATTAGAAATAGGGGGCTCTTATTAGAATACTATTTTGGTAAGAAAAAAAAACAGAGTTGAAAGATCGTGAATTTCGTGGTTTATGCTGACAGCCTGAAATGATACAACGAAAAGTCTGTGCCTATTATACACGACAAATCTATTTTCAAGAATTTAAATGCCCATAATTAAGGGTGCATATAACACACAAGTGCATATCATACACGAATAAATAAGTCTTGTGTACATTGATCAATCAGAAGGGATGCTGATTGGGATTGTACACTAGCCAATATATTAGCAAATATCGCCGTGGGAGCAGGGTACTTATTACGCCGAATACGGTAGTATAACACTCATAACGCCCTAGACTCCAGTTGGTTCCCCACATAGGTGCAAAGTAGGAAGCCAGTCTCTCTCACTCACTCACTCACTCACTCACTCACTCACTCACTCACTCACTCACCTGGCTAGGACTCGGGTAACCACAATTTGGTAAGTAGAGTTGCTTCCCTTAGCATTGCAAGGATAGGCTTATTGTGGGTTCTATTCGCAGATTTGCCCAGATTATGGTCCTTGGTTTGTCAGAATCATACCCATGGATGTGGTAAATGTCAAAAGACCTGCCTCACTTCAGGCTGTCCGACCACATGAAGCTGACATGCCGTGATATAGCGGCAATACTGTTCAAACCAATGTTTGAGTACCTGAGTGAATGTTGGTCTGAACACGAGATGTTATAATTGTACAGTTTATGATTTGTATATAGGTTTCCATGGTGATGACATAGCACTGCAGTCAGGGTTTGCCACATATTTCTTCATAGTGTGTTACCATGGTTACAGGAGCCAGCTGCCTTTGCAATTTTGTTGAGATTCTGTAGGAAGAAACTGATGTCCAGATTTCGTTGGATAAAATTGAGATTTCTCGAATTGCGAATTTGATTGAGGATTTTCAGGAAATCTTGATTTCAAGTAATAATTTCAAGTAATGATTACAAGCCAAAACAACATGTCTCCTCTACCCTAGATGAATTGATGTGTCCAGATAACACTGAATGATAATGAGGTGTCCAGATTATGTTGAATTATAGTGAGGTGTCCTGATGTCATTGGAGGAAACCTAGCAGTAGCCTAGTGGTTAGAGCGTTCGCTCGTCATGCCGAAAACACGGGTTCGATTCCCGACATGGGTACAATGTGTGAAGCCCATTTCTGGTGTCCCCCGCCGTGATATTGCTGGAATATGACTAAAAGTGGCTTAAACCATACTCATTCACTCAAGTTTATCTAATGGAATTTCTTTTGGAATAATCAACATGTCCCAATAGTCAAGTCTTCCAATTTCATTGGGGAAAAAATTGAGGCCTACAGATTACGTTGGATGGGATTCAGAATGTTTAAAATCAGTGGGGGGAGTATGAGCGATGTCCTATTTATGCAGTTTCAGCAGCTTTTGTCCTGTTCAACTCTTGATAAGGATAATCAGTCATATCATATATAGAGATATTATATGAGTGTTCATGTCATACTATGTTTACGACACGAGTGTCGAAATACCGGAATTTAGGCACAAGTTTCAGAAACATAGTATGACATGGACACGAATATGCCAGCAATGTTCTATTTATTACCGAAGACACACAGAGACGAATTGTAGTGTTTACCTTTAACGACAGTAAGTCACAATAGCAGCTGAACCACAATTTGTCGAATGACGTCAACAATCTTCAGCTATGACACCGTTTCTAGTGTGACGTCATACCGACATTGCGTCACAATAAGATTCGAATGACGTCAACAATGTCGTCCGGATGACGGAAACAATACACTGTTGTCTCATGATAAGGAAGATATGATTTGTATTAACCCCGATATGTTTGCCCCGTAGGTTATAAATGAATAAAATATGTTATCCGTGCCCAATATGATAACATCTATGGAGGTTATTCTTTCAATCTTGAATCCTTCATTACATTATACACTTGGCATATAAGGGTTTGTTTTGTTCGTCATGGGAAGATAAAAATGTCCCTATCAAAAATGGAGTAGTATACATTGATGGAGTATGGAACATGCTGATGAAACAGCACTGAAACATGTGTGGTCCCCCCGAATGAGTTTGTTTCAGAGGTCGCTTGGTCTTCCTGCTAGAAAGGCATTACTTAACTTTCCTGTCTGCAGTGCTGATGGTGGCTTATAGAAACGGGGTTCCAGGGTGTGGGTCAATCTCGTGTTGGTATCAATGAACGCCCAGTCTTTCAGGTTCAGGAGTGTTTCTTGTGGAGTATTGCTCACACAGAAGTGCCTACCGTTATGATTTGGCTGTAGTCATTGTGAGTTTTATCCAAACATTATGGTGTTACGGTGATGTAACTACATGTATTACAAAAAACATATATCGTATTCGACGTAATAAGCGCCCCGCTCTAATAAGCGCCCACGGCGACATTTGCTAAGATATTGGCTAGTGAACAATCCCAATTAGCACCCCTTCCGATTGGTCAATGTACACAGGACATTTATTTGCGTATAATATGCACTCGTGTGTTATATGCACCCTTAATTATGGGCAATTAAATTCTGGAGAAATATATCTGTCATACATAAACATTTCAGGCTGTCAGCATAAACCGCAAATTTATCTTTCAACTCTTTCAATTTGGTTTTTTTCCACCAAAATAATAATCTAATAAGAGCCCCCTATTTCTAATTTTGAGAGCACCCTGGGCGCTTATTACGTCGAATATGGCAAATCATATTTTTTTTAAAACAGACCTTTCGTAGTTACTTGATGCATTGCATGTAATTTGTTGAAGATTAACGTGGCATTCTGTCCAGACGTACACTGTAAGGAGCTCTGAATTAATATTACTTTAAGAAATATATTCGGTAATCTTATTTCTTTCAAATAGCTGTTGAGTGAGTATGTGAAAATATGTGTACAGTTTTTACGAATGTAAAAGACATGCACACTTGGTACAATAAAAAATAGCTCCCAGTGGCTGACGGTCATAGAAACTTGAAACGAAAGAAACTAACCTCACCGGGTTGCTATGGTGATTACTGACAATAAATAAACTTAGTGAAAATGACTGCCTACTTTACCCAGATATTACTGAAAGGGAATAAATAGGCTGGGCACCTGTGCTCATGTTATCAGCCACTGGATTGCTGGTCCCGACTTGACGATTTACAGGATGTTGTGGGGTGGTCGGGTAGCCTAGTGGTTTAAGCGTTCGCTCGTCACACCAAAGACCCAGGTTCGATTTCCGACATGGGTACATTGTGTGAAGCCTGTTTCTGGTGTCCCCCGCCTTGATTTTGCTGGAATATTGCTAAAAGTGGCGTAAAACCATACTCACTCACTTCAGGATGTTGTGATATTGCTGAAATATTTCTGAGTCTTAACCTGTCCCTCACTTCACCCTTGGGACAGGATTCTATACTACACTACACTTGATAAGGATATATATTTTCTTTTCCATGATACCCCAAAATGATTTTCATGACAAGAATATATTTAAATATTTGGCATTGTTGTCCTCATAGGTTCAGTATTATATACTACTCAAAAGAAGTTAAGGAAACCCAATTTTTGCATAAAACTATAAACTACTTTTATAACAAACACGCTTATAATGAACTGATGGATAGTAGCGTCCTTTTGCTGTATATATGCTTATGATGAACTACGGTTTTAAGAAACAAAAATAAGTGGTCCCTTTGAGTTCGTTATTACCATAGGTTACTGTAGTTATTCGGTCATGTTATGACAGATTAACTGTAATCATATGAAAGTATCGGGGTTCTTTAACTCCTTGTGAGTAGTCTGTTTTATTTTGGGTTTATTCAAGAGGACCCGACCAGTGAGTTGTGATATTGTTGTGTTGTCGCACCCTGTTTGTGAGTGGACGAATGGCGCTGTGTGACAGTCTACAGTTTTACATCACATCAGTCTGGACCAGTCATCCTGGTGGCTCAGTCACTGGGGTAGCGGGGGGCACGGGGGGCACGGGGGGCCCAGTTGTCTAAGGCGATGTGCAGAGTTGCGTCCCTTGGGCACGCCAGAAACCTCCGATTGTGGGTTCGAATCCCGGTTCGCCCCGATTATGTTTCTAGGTTTGTCAGCAGCATACCCGTGCTCGTGGGTTTCACCGAAGTGGTAAACGTCTGACACCTGCATCACTTCGGGCTTTCCTCCCACATTAAGCTGACACACCGCGATATAACTGGAATACTGTTAAAAGCGGCGTTAAACCCAACTCACTCACTCCCTGGTGTAGCTCTGATTAACTTGCAATCTGAAGTTGTGTATACTACTCAAAAGATGTTAGACAGATTAACCACAGTAATTTGAAGAATCAGGTGTTCCTTAACTTCTTTTGAGTAGTATATTGTGAAAAGACCTACCCTTGCTTGACTGATGACATTCTTGAACCATGGTGTACATTGTAGAAGTTGAAGACATTTGAATAAACAATGAGTATTGTTTCTGCATTCTGTGTTCTTGATGTTTGATGCTGTGATATCAATCAGTGGCTGTGTCAAAATTTACAGTAATTTGTCCCCTTAGATGTTTATTTACATCCACTTGTCAGTATGAACACATGGCCGACCAACATGAGGATTGGATGGTTAACATTACTATATTCTCATATCATACATTTATATACCACAGGTATCGAGGTACTAATGCGGGTACTCAAAAGCGGTCTTGTTTGTTCCCTGGCCAGTGCATCCGTTTGTATTCCAGTTATCATTCTCAACTCCCTGGGGAGTATACAACCCAACCTGTTAGTTTTTACATCCACTTCACATACTGGGTACCCATTCCCTCCTGGGTGAACAGAGGCACATTTGAACTAAGTCTCTTGCCCAGGGTGACCCCACACGTTGTGACACTTGTGTTTCGAGTGTATGTACGTATCCGTGTTTCCACCATCTTGTCATCTACCGTCGGACGAGTGGGTTCTTTTGAGTGCACAGGGTGAATGTTCTGTACACTAGGAGTAGTCACAACACCTTAAAGACCCGTAAATATTGTTGGTCCCAAGGCTGAATAACAACCTGGTCACATGCGGGAACGATCTCAGGACCTGGTGCTTGCTAACCTGGCGCTTTTGACCGCTTGCCCTCACCGCCCCTAATGAGAGACCTGACCACACCCAACTTTATTACAGGCTGCTGTCGCATAGGTCTTCTTATTCAAATATTGTCAATCTTTTTATTAACAATTTCATTAACAAGGACAGTCCTATTACATATCCTTCAGTCTTGTGATATACAAGCCCTTCCAGACCCGTGAAGATCCGTGGTAGAATAGATCTTCAGCAACCCATGCTTGATGTAAAAGGCGACTATGCTTGTCATAAATGGCGACTAACTGGATCGGGTGGTCTGACTCGCTGACTTGGTTGATGCATGTCATCATATCCCAATTGCGTGGATCGATGCTCATGATGTCAATCACTGGATTGTCCAGACTTGATTACTTACAGACCGCCGTCCTATAGCTGGAATATTGCTGAGTGCGGCGGTAAACAACAAACCAACCAACCAACCAAGTTCAGTCGTCGAATGAGCCCCAACAGTCTCTCTGTCTCTCTCTCTCCTCTCATTCACGAGGAGCTGGGGATCACACGCAGATAAATAACAACAGCAAAGGGTTGATGGTTTGAAACATTTATGCATTTTCTTTATACATGCATGGGAGCCGTGAGCGTCGAGAGGCCACCCACAACTTCATATACAGCAGTCAAGCAGGATAGGTGGCAGGGACATCAGCCCTTCACACAGTACCCTCAGTGAACACTGGAGATAACTAGACATACACCACACTGGCAATATACACATTTATACACCACTTATAGTGGCAAAGGTTTGCATAACAGTGGTTAGTGAACATGAAAAACCAATTCCACAAACTGCCACATATGGACCTAAAACGGAACATATTTAGCACTTGGTGCCCAATTTCATTTCTTTGGAATACCTGAAGGCCATTTCACATATTGTGACAATATTTGATTGTAGTATCCATGGTGACAGGATGTGGAATATGACCAGAATCCGCAAGCTCCTCACAGTGATACCCCGGAGCTCTCTATACTATCACTGCCACCAGTCAAACCTCCCCACTGTGATGCGTGGCCACAACCATGCATGGAGTTGAATTCACAGCCGAATGACCGTTATGTTTACAACCAAGTGATAATGCCGTGATGTGGATACTCTTACCCTTGCTATATTATTTTCTTTGTTTATCAATCTGAATTTGCGTTTCATGACAACTATCATGTAATTGATATTGTTAGACTGTAAGGGGGATTGGTTGATTTTCCATTTGTCTGCAATTGTGAACCAATCTGATCAAACAAACAAAATGGTAAATACATCTGGAAAATATGGTCAGTCATAAACCTTTTCAAAATTCACTATGATATGGGGTTAGAGGGCAAATTTCAAGATTCTTGTAATGGGCGTGCCCCTACTGGTGACAGCGATGTTACCGAGAGTGTAACGAAGGTGTCAAGCGCTGGGAGGGAGCTTGAAGAATCTGGTCCTGTGATTGGAGGAGGTGGGTGATGCTGGATGTACAGGGCATGAGACAGGTCATGAGAACACTGCAAGCAGGGCAACCAAGCGGCATTGTATTAAGTACAGCTTCAAGAACTCATATAAACACCAAAGGCCAACAAAAATTGATTGCTACATTATCACCCTGTCCTCTCACCTTCATATTTCATTATTACAGAACTGTTACAAAAACAATAGTGTCAGGGAACTGTAGCTCACCTGGATATGTACGCAACAGTTTTAAAAAACAAAGGCAGTCTGAACCTAATTCTGCTGTCTGCATTGATTTTCATCTATTCTCTGTATAAATACTAAACACTAGAACTAAAGTCTAATGAATTGACCAAAATGTCATCTAAAGGAGAAACATACATGACTCAGTCTTCCAATTTCATAGAAGTGAGTGAGTGAGTGAGGTTTTACGCCGCTTTAAGCAATATTCCAGCAACATCACGGCGGGGGACACCAGAAATGGGCTTCACACATTGAACCCATGTGGGGAATCGAACCCGGGTCTTCGGCGTGACGAGCGAACGCTTTAACCACTAGGCTACCCGACCGCCCCTTTCATAGAAGTGTTACAGCACATGGAGAGATTTAACAGCATGACTCACAGATAGCTAACTAGATATTAACTTTAATCACATATTGAACAATGACTGAGTAATGGTCATAAATATCTTTTTCAAAATGGCTGCCATGGTGGCCATATTGAAAAACTGATTCCAACCTCTTCAACAGATTCAGTGCCATCATTGTTGGGAATAAACATGTGAAGTGTCAGCTTCATTGGTCTTGTGGATTCTGAGGAGGAGAAATTTACAGAAGACAAGCAGACCAGCAGACAACGACATACGCTCACTTTCAATCGTGACCTTGAAAGATGATGTTTTTAAAAATAAAACCCCCTCCTCCTTCACTATATTGATAAATTTGGATCATAATGTAATAATTAATTTCTTGTGGCCAGAGATTAGTGTTTGTGAAAAATATAGTTTGGCTGGAAATACATTCCCCACCCCTCACTCAGCCTGTCCTACACCGTCACTGTGACTTTACCAAGCCACTTTACATTTACCCTTATAGTTCAGGAGGGACAGTGTTCCTGGAACTGCCAGCCAACCAAGGTCAAGTGCCCTTCAAATGTAGTAATGCAATATTTTACAAATTGGAGTGAGTTGATTATGAAATCGAGGCCCTGTTAAAAAAGAACTCAATCTTGGGACATTCATCTTCCAGCCAAACTATTTTTGACATACATGAACAATTTGAAATGTATCCAAGACAATGACAAGGAGTCAGCAGCCTCCATGAATGATGATAGCTTATGTACAGGGAAGTGAGGACAGCAAGTAACAAACATTGTACACAGGGTATAAACAGTTGTATATGTACAGGAGAGGGTACTGCATGGAGGGGGATATGAGCCATACCGCCCGGTAGAAAGTATGTATATATAACAGTGGACATATCTTAGAAAAAAACAACAATATACATAGCACTGTCAAAACAGTCATACAATAAGAATTGGATCAGCTTGTGAGCCAGCATATAAACAACAATAACAGACTCAATGGTCATGAATACCAATGGAAAAAAAAACAAATCCTATGAAAATATGACCTTAACAGATCACCATACATTAGGTATGGCAGGGGGATACAAACATCAAGCCGTCACAATAAAAGTTAAAGTTGCGATAAAAAAATTACAAAATATACTTTAGCTAAGAGGGCATGCCTTGTGTGTAACATATGTTCTAAGTCAACCGTATAAAACATACACACTCCCAATTGTCCTGACTAACTTACTGGTTTCAATGGTCCCAGGCTAAAACCTGAATTGATTCAGCCAGATTCCACCTTATTCAGTAATTGCTGGGGCAGCGAAAAAGGTCAAGGTCGTAAACACTCGATCAAGGTCATAAGCACAAAGTTCAGTGTCATAAGCACAAGGTCAAGGTCATAAGCACTAGGTCATGGTTTCCATGCAATGTCAAAGCCAAATTTTCCAAAGCTTTGACGAATGGAGCATAAAAAGGAGCATGTACTGCCTACATGAAGTCATGACAGAAATCAGAGTATCCACGGTATCAGCAATGGGAAAAACACTGCACAATAGCAAAACAATAGGAAAAAGATTGTAACATTGTATGACAGTTATAACCATATAGTTTTAGGTTTGGGCCTGACAGCAGCCTTCAGCACCAGATCCGACAAAGTTCAGGGTCCAAGACATGAATATACAGTTTAATATGGCAATTAACACTAGCCCACTGCCAGTACAGATGCAAGGTGCTAGTAAATCGGTTGTGCTTCACACAACTGTGAACAGTATTTCACATATACTACTCAAAACAAGTCAAAGAACACCCACAATTGGAAGGTTGTGTGCACCCACCAGCCATGACAGACTAACTATAGTCATAAGAAAACATTGGGCTGTCTTTAACTTCTTTTTGAGTAATATACATGGTGTTTCAGTTTGTGTTAGGAGGAAAGCCAGAGTGATGCAGTTCTTCGACGTTTACCACTCTGGTGAAACCCACAACACGGGTATGGTACAGAAAACACCGTGACAATCAAGGTGGATCTAGGATTCGAACCCATGATCACAGGTTCACGGCATGCCTGAGGGAGGAATTGCAGCACACTGCAGCACCTTAGGTGACTGGGCTACCCTTGCCCCTCAAACCAGGGCCACCCTTGGCCCTCAAACCAGGACCACCCCTGGCCCTTAAACCAGGGCTGCCCCTTGCCCTCAAACCAGGGCCACCCCTGGCCCTCAAACCAGGGCCACCCTTGGCCCTCAAACCAGGGCTGCCCTTGGCCCTCAAACCAGGGCCACCCCTGGCCCTCAAACCAGGGCCACCCCTGGCCCTGAAACCAGGGCCTGTAGAGTGTGGAGGACACTGCCGATGTGAGTGCAAATAATACTTTGGTTAACATGTACAAGGAAGAAGATATCGCATTGGCCTATAATGATAGACTCAACTACTTATTTCACACTTAGATGTTTAGTATTTCCCATTAATATACACATGTAATATATAGTATATTCCAAGGAAAATATAGTTTCATGCAAAGTTTTTAAGTTTGCAAATGAGGGCCTTGTACTGATTACCTACCTCGTTAAGATGACCTTGAACCTGTGTTGCTGCTTGTAACAGAGACTGAGGACATCTCATAGTTCAGTTTAAGAACAAAATGTCCAGTCGAATGGTAGGAATTTGTCATTTTTCAAAGGTGAACAACAGCAAATAAAAACCTTATCTGACAATATTTATGTCATCTGGAACGTCAGTCTTGATCCCAAAGCTAGTTTCCTTCCGCAACACAGAATTCAGGGCCTCCTTCCACTGTTGAAATTCTATCGTCGACTTACGATAGTCGCAGCACTCGTATCATCTTATAGCGCATGACCCAGTAGTTAATAAGTGTCAATTAACAAATGCAAAATACAAATAATTCCTGTGTGAAATTGCAGCTCTAGACAGCTGTGTACATTATCCTACCTATTCTGGTCAACACACCTTATTAATCACGACAGAAGAACTCTGACATTCCAAAAGAACTCAGCCACAACAGGACTACGCCGTTTGCATGTTTTTTTCAACAGAACAGCCAGTCCAAGTTGAGACAAACCGTGTTTGCAACCTTCTAGTGCCTAGGCTGTGTGAGTGAGTGAGTGAGTATGGCATAACTCAGCTTTTAACAGTATTCCAATTATATTACTTCTTGTCAGCTTAAAGTGGGAGGAAAGCCCGAAGTGATGCAGGTCTCAGATGTTTACCACTTTGGTGAAACCCATCAGCCCGGGTATGGTGCTCACTTAACCTAGAAACATAATCAGGGTGAACCGGGATTCGAACCCACAATCATACACTGCACAGCAAATCGCGGCACCTAAGACAACTGGGCCATCTGTGCCCCCGACTCTTACAGGAGACTTATCAAGTTAAAGATGCTCCTATTTTGAATGCAATAATATACGACTCAACATTTGAACAACATTCATCTTCAGTCAATGGTGTGGTCCTTAGCAAATGTTGAGCAGCATTACTCAATTGGTACACCCATCCTGCAGGAATCTATATATTCTAGCACAGCATAGACGCTGTGGGGATGTACGGTCAAGGTGCCCCTATCAGCGTTATCTCAATTGATACTCATATCCTGCAGGAATCTGTATATTCCAGCACAGCATAGACGCGGTGGGGATGTACCGTCAAGGTGCCCCTATCAGCATTATCTCAATTGATACTCCCATCTTGTAGGAATCTGTATATTCTAGCACAGCAATGAGCATAGACGCTGTGGGGATGTACGGTCAAGGTGCCCCTATCAGCGTTATCTCAATTGATACTCATATCCTGCAGGAATCTGTATATTCTAGCATAGCATAGACGCAGTGGGGATGTACGGTCAAGGTGCCCCTATCAGCGTTTGTCAACTGATCACCCATCTTGTCTATTCTATCAGAAGGTATGTACTAGATCAAATGGTCTCACAGAGATTTACAGAAATCAGAAATCAGGAGGGTAGTCGTAAGAGAAATTTTACAAAAAAAACCAATAATAAACATGTCATAAATATACATACAAATTCACGCACTATTTGCAGGTATTTGGAAGAATAAAGACACACCCACCCAGAATCAATGCCGAATTTCATTTTCAGTGATGAACACCACAAACAATATACTGTAAATCTGGAAATTAATGCGTCTCCAAATTAATACGACTGCTGACCCCTAGCCAAAAAATGCGACTCAAAATCAATGCGACTCCCCCCACCCCGTCTCCAGTGGAATGATAGGAATCCTTACCCTAATCCAATCAAACAGTGGTCAATGATGCCTAGTTTGACACGAGTGGGTAGAACTCTTGACCCCAGCAGTGATAACTCACCGGATGCCCTTTGTGTAATTCCTATTCTTTAAATGACATTGTTATGTAATTGTTACAACTGCTGCTCAATAAACCGTGTTTGTGTATATATTCAAGTTGGTATTTCCGCTATCCAAAGTGTGCGCTATCCGAAGTCATATTGTTGATAGTCATTTGGGAGACATAAATACGAAGTTTCATTAATGCGAACAAAGACCACTCGCATATTTAGCATTTAATTCATGCTCGTGTTAACTTCAAGATTTACAGTACCTCGTAACATAGGATTATCCTATAACACGTATGTCCCATTGTACGCAATAGATGCCAGGAAAGTTGTTGTGCCTGCTAAATCCCAGTATGAGATGACAACAATAAAGCTAACTTGGTGAGAACACTACGGCCTTTTTGAGACGACTTGGAGTCAGTTGGCTTTAACATTGCTTTGAGTGTGAGTGAGTCAGCTTAATGTGGCTTTAACATTGCTTTGAGTGTGAGTTAGTCAGCTTAATGTGGGAGGAAAGCCCGAAGTGATGCAGGTCTCAGACGTTTACCACTTCGGTGAAACCCACGAGCACAGTTATGGTGCTGACAAACCTAGAAACATAATCGGGGAGAACCGGGATTCGAACTCACAATCATAGGTTTCTGGCGTGCCCAAGGGACGCAACTCTGCACAGCGAATCGCGGCGCCTTAGACGACTGGGCCACCCGTGCCCCCAACATAGCTTTGAAGAGAATTTCAGTTATACTCCATGTGTCAACATGACGTGGGGGCAAAGCCAGGAAGTTGGCCAGGTCTCAGACGTTTAGCACTCTGGTGAAACCCATGAGCTGACGAACCTAGAAACATAATCGCAGTGAACAAAGATTTAAACCCTCGATCAAAGGTTTCTGGGTGTGTCCAAGTGACGGAAGTCACAGGTCAACTCAGATCTATCATTATCAGTATAGAGATGTTACCTTCAATATACAATTAACTACTCTTGATCATTCGTATTGTTAAACCGAAATATAATCTAAAGTTCATGTACCCTTAAACTTTTCTATGTTTCATTACACTAACTTACCCACGAACCATAAAATGTTAGAACTGGACGCCATCTTGTTTCCTAGCAGACGAGTCAATATTCATCACGTGACAAGTCAATACTGATCATGTGACAAGTCAATACTGATCATGTGACAAGTCAATACTGATCATGTGATAAGTCAATGTTTGAGGTCAGTGTCAGTCACGTGATTTGGGGGTCAACATTGAAACGTATTTTTTTGTCACGTGGTACGGAATAACCAATGGAATAGCAAGATTCTTAATAGAGGCATAACCAGCTATAATGAACACATTCTTAATGAAAGATTATCTAGAAGTTCGCCTACAGTAATAGTTACCGTATTTATCATTATTGACACTGAGATATTCACCTGTGAAGCTGTTCTTCATGAATAATCAAGATATTCAGCTGTCAAGTTAATTGTCAGGATTATCTTCGTACCAATATCATGAACAGTTTAGTAAATCTTCATGAACACATCTATCATGAAAGGTATTATCTAGATGCCCACCTACAAGTATGTTGACCAGGCTAAATGGTAAACAGAGTGTCAGCTTGACGAACAACATGCTTTGTACAAGTGGCCAGGGCATGTTTATCAAAAGGTGCATCTGGCGTGTGGATATGCAATTCAAAGAGAAAAACCAGCTCTTGAAGAATGGCATACTTGTCCCAACATTACAGCGACAGAAATAGGCAATTTGTGGGCGTGTCCCAATGTTACAGTGACAGAAACATGTACCTTGTGGGCGTGTCCCAATGTTACAGTGACAGAAACATGTAACTTGTGGGCCTGTCCCAATGTTACAGTGACAGAAACATGTAACTTGTGGGCGTGTCCCAATGTTACAGTGACAGAAACATGTAACTTGTGGGCGTGTCCCAATGTTACAGTGACAGAAACATGTAACTTGTGGGCGTGTCACAATGTTACAGTGACGGAAACATGTAACTTGTGGGCGTGTCCCAATGTTACAGTGACAAAAACGGAACTTGTGGGTGTGTCCCAATGTTACAGTGACAAAAACGTAACTTGTGGGCGTGTCCCAATGTTACAGTGACAGAAACAAAGTAGAAAAGTCTCCTCTCTTGGTGCGGCTGAAATGAATAGAGTCACAGCCTCATGGGATATACGGACATAAATACTAACGTACTAAAAGCATAAGTGACTCTCCGCCACACGACCCCAGGAACCTGCGAGGGGTAGGACCAGACCGAGGCAGCCTCACTTTGATTGTAGAGTGAGTATAAATTATTTGATTACGACACGTCTACAGCAGAACAGTCTCAAGTCACATGGCACTCTGCCCACGTCTCTTCTCAATACAATCAGTCCAGGCGTATCAAACGTGGCGACAGTGCCCCCTGGTGGTTGGTAGAATCATCACACTCCCTACTTTTTTTCATCGATTGTTTTTAACAAACGTATCCAGAATGTCCTCGGCCATTTTGAGGTTGTTGTGCGACACTCTCAAGGCCTCCACTGCTTTGAGGCGATCGTAGCCCCGGTCTACGAGTATGGTGACGTGCTCCTCGTTTAAACTGCCCACAATCGTTCCATTGTTCTCCTTGTTTAGGTCCTGGTTCTCTCGCAGTCCCTCGCGCCGAGCGGGCAGGGGAATATCATTCACATCTCCACTGAAACAACACACACATCCAATACTAATTAACCATACTTGATGGCCCCAGCTGTCACAGTAGTGTAGAATAGTGGGCAGGTCGATCTCATTAACTCATAGAAACAACATCAAAATACTATCATACATTCATATTTCCCCACAAACACATGTAATTATTTTTGATTTTGTATTTATTTTGTGCCAGATGTATGCTCATCTTTTTGCATCGTAACCATGCATATTTATGCACATGTCTTCAAGTTTGCACGTACATCAACCAACCTACATTCCATAGTAAAAGAGCTGGAATGCAGGGGGATTACAGGACCCTTCCCCTTCAATGACTTGATATACCCTCCCCTCAATGATTCATTATTCCTTACCACTCAATGACTCGCTATACCCTCCCCCTCAATGATTCTATATTCCCTCCCCCTCAATGATTCTATATTCCCTCCCCCTCAATGATTCTATATTCCCTCCCCCTCAATGATTCTATATTCCCTCCCCCTCAATGATCAATGATTCCATATTCCCTCCCCTCAATGTGTTATATTCCCTCCCCCTCAATGATTCTATATTCCCTCCCCCTCAATGATTCCATATACCCTCCCCCTCAATGATTCTATATTCCCTCCCCATCAATGACTCGCTATACCCTCCCCCTCAATGATTCTATATTCCCTCCCCTTAATGACTCCATATACCCTGCCCCTCAATGATTTTATATTCCCTCCCCTCAATGATTCTATATTCCCTCCCCCTCAATGATTCCATATACCCTCCCCCTCAATGATTCTATATTCCCTACCCCTCAATGATTCTATATCCCCCCTCAATGATTCTATATTCCCTCCCCTCAAGGATTCCATCTACCCTCCCCCTCAATGATTCTATATTCCCTCCCCCCTCAATGATTCCATATACCCTCCCCCACTCAATGATTCAATATACCCTCTCCTCAATGATTCCATATACCCTCCCACTCAATGATTCTCTCGTCCCTCCCCTTGTGAAGGGTGGAGGTGTTGGTCCGTGGGGCGAAGGTGTGTCATTGTGGGGTGAAGATGTACCATTGTGGGGGTGGAGGTGTGGGCCTGTGGGGTGGAGGTATGTCATTGTGGGGTGGAGGTGTGTCATTGTGGGGTGGAGGTATGTCATTGTGGGAGGGAGGTGTGTAATAGTGGGGTGGAGGTGTGTAATAGTGGGGTGGAGGTGTGGGCCTGTGGGGTGAAGGTCTGTCATTGTGGGAGGGAGGTGTGTAATAGTGGGGTGGAGGTGTGGGCCTGTTGGGTGGAGGTATGTCATTGTGGGAGGGAGGTGTGTAATAGTGGGGTGGAGGTGTGTAATAGTGGGGTGGAGGTGTGGGCCTGTGGGGTGAAGGTCTGTCATTGTGGGGTGGAGGTGTGTCATTGTGGGGTTAAGGTGTGTCATTGTGGGAGGGAGGTGTGTAATAGTGGGGTGGAGGTGTGGGTCTGTGGGGTGGAGGTGTGGGCCTGTTGGGTGGAGGTGTGTCATTGTGGGAGGGAGGTGTGTAATAGTGGGGTGGAGGTGTGGGCCTGTGGGGTGGAGGTGTGTCATTGTGGGAGGGAGGTGTGTAATAGTGGGGTGGAGGTGTGGGCCTGTGGGGTGGAGGTGAGTCATTGTGGGAGGGAGGTGTGTAATAGTGGGGTGGAGGTGTGGGCCTGTGGGGTGGAGGTGAGTCATTGTGGGAGGGAGGTGTGTAATAGTGGGGTGGAGGTGTGGGCCTGTTGGGTGGAGGTGTGTAATAGTGGGGTGGAGGTGTGTAATAGTGGGGTGGAGGTGTGGGTCTGTGGGGTGGAGGTGTGTAATAGTGGGGTGGAGGTGTGTCATTGTGGGGTGGAGGTGTGTCATTGTGGGGTGGAGGTGTGGGTCTGTGGGGTGGAGGTGTGTAATAGTGGGAGGGAGGTGTGTAATAGTGGGGTGGAGGTGTGTAATAGTGGGGTGGAGGTGTGTAATAGTGGGGTGGAGGTGTGTAATAGTGGGGTGGAGGTGTGTAATAGTGGGGTGGAGGTGTGTAATAGTGGGGTGGAGGTGTGTAATAGTGGGGTGGAGGTGTGGGCCTGTGGGGTGGAGGTGTGTAATAGTGGGGTGGAGGTGTGGGTCTGTGGGGTGGAGGTGTGTCATTGTGGGAGGGAGGTGTGTAATAGTGGGGTGGAGGTGTGGGCCTGTTGGGTGGAGGTGTGTCATTGTGGGAGGGAGGTGTGTAATAGTGGGGTGGAGGTGTGGGCCTGTGGGGTGGAGGTGAGTCATTGTGGGAGGGAGGTGTGTAATAGTGGGGTGGAGGTGTGGGTCTGAGGGATGGAGGAGTTGGTATGCGGGGGAGGTGTGTGACTGTGGGGGAGGTGTGTTACTGTGGGGTTGAGAGGCTCAGGTTTGCTGTACTTACTGTGACTGAACAGGAGCTGGCTGTTTGGCCCTGGGCATATGGGCAGGTGGGCAGGCATATTCACTTGGAAGTCGATGTAACTTGGGGGGAGCGTTTCCTGTCACGGAGAAAATAGTTCCTGTAAAATGTGAGTGAAGCATGAGGAAAGCATTAGGCAAAGCATGCTGGGTAAGCAAATAAGGGCAAGCACAGGCATGCAACTTAAAAACAGCAGAGTCAAGCATGACAAAAATTCAACATAAAAAACAAAATATGGGAACAAAGTGTTTGTTCACATGAATGCTTTGCATGAAAGATCAAGTCAAACATGTTATATATGTGCCAAAGTAATATATTTCTACCTCAACAAGTGCATCAAGTCTCAAGAAAGTCTAGAGAACATTGCATACAACTATTCAGGGATATGTTAAGTGCATCGTAAAACCGTCCAGAACTGTTTTGTTGAGGAATTGGTGAGAATTAGGCCCTAAGTTCTTGTGATTGTGCAGCCTAGTGTTAATGTCAACATCCATGCAGAGGTGTTTACTCATTCAGCCATCCGGGAAGATCCCGTAGAATCCCGGGTAGAATAGGTCTTCAGCAACCCATGCTTGCCTTAAAGGGCGACTATGCTTGTCGTAAGAGGCGACTAACGGGATCGGGTGATCAGGGTTGCTGACTTGGTTGATGCATGTCATCGTATCCCATTCGTGTGGATCAATTTTCATGATGTCAATCACTGGAATGTCTGGTCCTGACAAGATTATTTACAGACTACCGTCATATAGCTGGAATATTGCTGACTGCGGCGTTAAACAACAAACACACAAAACAAACAAAACTCATTCAGCAGATAATGAGAGTGAGTGAGTGAGTGATGACTGCATTACTCCAGCTCTATCCCTATGGCAGGCTGTGAGTAATGGACCAGACAAACCAGTGACTGAAAGGATGTCAGTAAATCCCCACCATCAGGGTACACAGACACACCATCAACCCTGTCACAGAGAACTCATCCCAGACTGTAGGTGATGGGTCAGTAACTCTACTCTACTGCATGGTACTCAAGATGAGTGAGTGAGTGAGTGAGTGAGTGAGTGAGTGACCCTGTCACAGAGAACTCATCCCAGACTGTAGGTGATGGGTCACTAACTCTACGCAACTGCATGGTACTCAAGATGAGTGAGTGAGTGAGTGAGTGAGTGAGTGAGTGAATGAGTGAGTGAGTGAGTGAGTGACCCTGTCACAGAGAACTCATCCCAGACTGTAGGTGATGGGTCACTAACTCTACGCAACTGCATGGTACTCAAGATGAGTGAGTGAGTGAGTGAGTGAGTGAGTGACCCTGTCACAGAGAACTCATCCCAGACTGTAGGTGATGGGTCAGTAACTCTACTCTACTGCATGGTACTCAAGATGAGTGAGTGAGTGAGTGAGTGAGTGAGTGGCCCTGTCACAGAGAACTCATCCCAGACTGTAGGTGATGGGTCAGTAACTCTACTCTACTGCATGGTACTCAAGATGAGTGAGTGAGTGAGTGAGTGAGTGAGTGAGTGACCCTGTCACAGAGAACTCATCCCAGACTCTAGGTAATGGGTCACTAACTCTACGCAACTGCATGGTACTCAAGATGAGTGTGAGTGAGTGAGTTTGGTTTTACGTTGCTTTTAGCAATATTCCAGCAATATCACGGCGGGGACACCAGAAATGGGCTTAACACATTGTACCCATGTCGGGAATTGAACCCGGGTCTTCGGCGTGACGAGCGAACGCTTTAACCACTAGGCTACCCGACCGCCCTGGTACTCAAGATGAGTGAAGGACCCAAATGGTAATTGTTGTTTATAACCATCCCAATATTTAATTATATATATATTTACTTACACTTTATAACTGTGTGGTTTATATGGTACTGTTTTTAAAAAAACAACAACATAAATACAAAAAAGTACACAGGGTGGAAATTAACGCTCACCTATAGGCCCGAGGCCAGTAGAAAATACCTCGGGCTAATATAATCATACTTCTACTTAGCTATAGGCCGTTTTTTTAACACATGCTGTTAATTATCTTCCTCTCGATTCCCCAAATCGCTGCGCTAAACATCTTTCAAGTCTTAAAAGATTGAGTTAAAAGATTAGTTAATAAATATGGCAAATATTTGCCCGTTTTCACCATGTGTAAACTTTGATGGACACCTGTAGCGAACTTAAACTTGCTGACCCGCTGTCTGCTGTATAGGTAACCTATACCTAACAAGTATGCTACAAGACGTGCTACTCCATGTATAACTCTAATGTCATATACTGAACTGAATAAAAAATATTTTTAAAAAAAGAAAAGAAAAAGATTGAAATTTGAGAGTCTGCTTATTTTTTAAGGACTAGTAACAATTCCGAAAGGCCTGTGTTTTTCTAGTTAATTTCCATCACTGGCACGGCACAAGACAGAAGACAAATGATCGTGACAGTGTGACCACATGACTGTGAGACAGTGTGACAGTGAGACTGGCCAAGACTTCAGCGTCACAAGCAGAGACATAAGGGTCAACACATGAAGCTTCAGGATATTTTCTGAGTATGACATATCTCACATGGGATAATATCTCACCGTATTCAAGTTACCAAGACAACAGACAAGTATTTTATTGAAATGGCGATATGAGTTCTATAAGCATGCACGTCAAGCCCATGGTGACTCCAGGCCGATTAGGTGCCCACTACCCTATGCTTGTGGTAATACTGCTGATTCAGCACCTATCTCTCCATAGGGGACACAGCTGATGAGTGAATGTATGATGACTGAATGTATGCTTGTGGTAATACTGCTGATTCAGCACCTATCTCTCCATAGGGGACACAGCTGATGAGTGAATGTATGATGACTGAATGTATGCTTGTGGTAATACTGCTGATTCAGTACCTATCTCTCCATAGAGGACACAGCTGATGAGTGAATGTATGATGAGTGAATGTATGAAGAGTGAATGTATGATGAGTGAATGTATGATGATTGAATGTATGCTTGTGGTAATACTGCTGATTCAGCTCCTATCTCTCCATAGGGGACACAGCTGATGAGTGAATGTATGATGAGTGAATGTATGATGACTGAATGTATGATGAGTGAATGTATGATGAGTGAATGTATGAGTGAATGTATGATGAGTGAATGTATGATGAGTAAATGTATGATGAGTGAATGTATGATGAGTGAATGTATGATGAGTAAATGTATGATGAGTGAATGTATGCTAGTGGTAATACTGCTGATTCAGCACCTATCTCTCCATAGGGGACACAGCTGATGAGTGAATTTATGATGACTGAATGTATGATGAGTAAATGTATGATGAGTGAATGTATGCTTGTGGTAATACTGCTGATTCAGCACCTATCTCTTCATAGGGGACACAGCTGATGAGTGAATGTATGATGAGTGAATGTATGATGAGTGAATGTATGATGAGTGAATGTATGATGAGTGAATGTATGATGACTGAATGTATGATGAGTGAATGTATGATGACTGAATGTATTATGAGTGAATGTATGATGAGTGAATGTATGAGTGAATGTATGATGAGTGAATGTATGATGAGTAAATGTATGATGAGTGAATGTATGATGAGTGAATGTATGATGAGTAAATGTATGATGAGTGAATGTATGCTAGTGGTAATACTGCTGATTCAGCACCTATCTCTCCATAGGGGACACAGCTGATGAGTGAATGTATGATGAGTGAATGTATGATGAGTGAATGTATGATGAGTGAATGTATGCTTGTGGTAATACTGCTGATTCAGCACCTATCTCTCCATAGGGGACACAGCTGATGAGTGAATGTATGCTTGCACACATCTCACATATGGCATATACCACACAGACATCCTTGGAGTAGCAATATATTTGTATTACTAAGTAGTGTAAGTATCACACACAGACATCCCTGGAGTGGTATAATACTTGTATTACACAGCAGTGCATATGACATCACACAAACATCCTCGGAGCAGTATAATAACGCAGTGTATATAGACAATACAGACAAGATGCAGAAGGTGGTTATCTGTAGCAATATGTAGCATTTAGTCTCCAGTAGTTAAGCACGGCAGACCACTGCTCTCATAGATCTTATACGGTTTAGAAACAATAATGCATACTGCAGACAGAACAAGAGATCAATATAGAAGTGGCGAAGGGAACAAAGCAAATAGCTGCCACAGGAAAAAGCTCATATAATGAGATCACTGCCTAAGGCATAACTTTTGCAGAGTCTCAAAACCTAGCTTACATAGCCTCCATTTCCAGCCTTGACCCCATCATCTCCCCCCCCCCCCCCCCCCCCCCCCTGTTATTGTCTGGTAACTACACAGTGATTTATGGCTTTCCTGCTTGGGTATATCTGCCCCTAACATTGCCTATTGCCACCGAATTCCCCAACCCCTTGTGTAAGGATGCTGGTATGCTGATGCCGTACCTCCCTCAGGTGACGGCGGGTGTTTGGAGATGCCCTCCGACGTGGGGGAGGTGTTGATGAGGGGGTGCACGCCAGGCAGGGGTTTGTCGTAGTGCGAGTCCGGCTCCGTGTCAACGGTCTTCACAGTGTGGCCGGGGATGTCGTACCTTAGCTCCGCATAGGACACTCCTGAAACACAGGCTACATCTTAGACACTGCCACCCTTCCCTCTAAACACTTACTACACCTGCACCCAGAAGCCGAACTTGAGTTAACATTCCGCTGCTACACAGTGGGATCCTCTGGAGCCACAAGGGGTTGAGTTTAGGGGTTAGAGGTTCGTGGACACCATGTGAGGAGATATTCTCAAGCTAAACATTAGTGTGATGTTACTTTCTGTACACTGACTTTTACCAGACACAAGACATAAACTAGGCTCTCCACAAGGGAACGTTCCCATCTAATGTGCGAGAGTGGGGTGTATGAGAGGGTGGAATATGAGAGTGGGGCGTTGGAGCGAGTGGAATATGAGAGAGTGGGTCGTGGGAGAGAGTGGGTGAGTGAGTGAGTGGGTAAGTGAGTGAGTGGTAGCTAGCAGCAGCCAAGTGTTCAGGTGTGTGTGAGGACAGCTGTATCTAACCTTGGTCCTTCTCTGCGGGCGTCACGTTGATGACCGTCCTCTGGGGTACTGTCGGCCGCTGGAGGCGTGGCGTGTCTTCGTCGTCTGCTGGCGGGGTGGGTGGAAGCTGACGTCTGTCAACACAACACAACACAACACATCTCGTCACTCAGCAAACACAGAAAACCTCACACATAATGGAGAAACTTTCGAATACTGACAGTAGTGCTTAATGTTTGTTTGTGTGCTGTCAGCCATGAACACTGGGCCAGACAAACCAGTGATTAACACAAAGACTAACATCCCATGTAGTCAGAGTATGACACAGCAAGTCTGTTTGTCTGTTGCTTAATGCCACACTCAGCGCTATTCAAGCAATATGACGGCAGTCTGAAATATTTGTTTGTTTGTTTGTTGTTTAACGCCGCACTCAGCAGTATTCCAGCTATATGAAGGCGGTCTGTAAAAAAAATCGAGTCTGGACCAGACAATCCAGTGATTGACATCATGAGCATCGATATAAGCAATTGGGATCACTCACTCACTCACTCACTCACTCACTCACTCACTCACTCACTCAGTACACCAGTGTTGGGTACCTGCGACATAATAACGCTTCGTTCAGTTTAGCAATTGTTTGATGCGTCCATATAATCACCATGGCTGGGCGGGTGCGCTTCGCGAGACGAGTATGAACGTTATCAGCCAGGCGAACCACAGCAGGGTCCCTTTTCACAAAGCGATCGTAGGGCTACGACTACCGTAACTCCTATACTTTAAGATAGACTTACGACCGTCTTAGCGCTACGATCTCTTTGTGAAACGGGCCCGCAATGCAGACTGGACGCCAATCCGACACGAAACACATGTACGGATTCGGACCTCTTCTGATCACATAGCCAACAAACAAATACTAAGTTTTAATTAGCCAAGTCATTCATTATGCGATGCATACATATGTATTTGGTAATTCCCTGAAGGTATCCCTAACCAGTAAACAGGCAAATAACATTGTCTAACGTGGAGCTGATCAGGATGATATATTAAATTTGTACTTTCATTGATTGAAATGTATTTATTTCGATTCAGGTTTAAACACGTTGCAAAGCACAGATCCGGATGACAGACACAGCGGTTTTCTGGAGCGTTTCGATATAGAGTTCACGCCCTTGTCAAGCTGAATGACTGTAAGAATGAACATGGATACATCCCTGGATGCGAAAGTAAACACAGAAGTGCTTATCCACTGAAGTTTTCTTATTTACTCACCAACTTGTTGAATGCCAATAAAACAGTTTTGTCTTACTCTATTTTGTACATTTTTATTTTTAGTTCTTGATTTTTTTGTTCATCATAAGTAAGAGCTTGTGTTTGAGTAATGAATACGCCCGGAATTCTTTCTTGTGAAAGCTTAACACCAAAAGTTTGAATATATGTATTTTGATATGATGGTAATGATCGCACAACACAGCCAGATGTTATGTTATTACCTATATGACTTATATATGAAATACATGAGCGAAAAAAAATGATTGTCATAGTATAGTCAACCAGTGTGAAGACCGATACCATGTAGTGCAGGTGAAATATTATTTGAATGCCTTCACACGGGCACTGACGAAGATTGTACAGGGTTATACTATACCTTTGTTTAAGCTGCGCCCTTAAGACGAAACGACTGCATTAGCATGCCGAAGCTGTTGTTGTCGTGGTTGTGATTGACTGCCAGACATGAGGCCGGATGACTCGGGGCACATGCGGTTGTATGTTTGGTTATGCCTGAAATTGTCTGCCCTTTGACTGCTTGGCTTGGAGTGAGTTGCCCCTTTCGGCCTTGCTCGGGGGGTGGGGAAAGGTGGTCGGTGGAGCAGCGCATACTGCGTACCAAATTAGTTGACAACGTTGCGGAAGTAGTTCCTGGATGAATACTACACATTGTATAATACTTGAAGTTTTGTAAATACGCAAGAAAAGCCTAAACCACAAAGACAGACACGACTGATAAAATGGAAAACGAAAAGAACAAAGCTTTTCGTTGATTATGAATAATATTTCTGGAATATTGTATGTTATATTTATATAAATTCTACCATTTCTCAGCGCACTATTTAAACTTTAAATCAAAAATTCCTTTTACTATAAGTAATAACCATTGATGGATGCATGTCAATGAATCTCAAATGCACGACAATTCATTTGGTAAAGCTTGGATGGTGTCGTCCGTTGTCCGTCGTCTGTACGTCAACAATTGATTCCATCGACTTCTTCCTCTGAACCACTTATTGGAAATAAACGAAATGTGACTGGAATTCAAAACTTACAAATGGTGGGGGCTGACACTACCCACCCCCCTTCCCCACCCCCACCCCCACACTGAGGGGCAGGGCCATATAGGGGTATTTGGATGCCTCGGCGCCCCCCCCCCCCCCCCCCCCCCTTCCTCCTCCCCCCCTTTCCTCCCTCTCTCTCCCCCCACTCCCACCCACCCCAGCCTCCTTCTCTCGAGGCCCTTCAAAATGGCGTTATCTTTTCCACGAAACTTAATTAGGGCGATGTGATGAGCGTGACTGTTCTTTGAAAATGGATAGATGCGACTTTAATTATTGTCATGCAGCTTCGGATGATCTGAATACAAACATGCTCTGCTTCAAATAAACACTTTTTTAAAATGTAATACTTACAAAATGTTCAAGAGGGATCGAACTCAAAATTTCCTCCTTCACAGATGCCGTAGAGCAACACGCTACCCATTCGGCCACATCGCCGTTGATTAAAGAGGGAAGAATTTTGAAGGTTATGACTGCAATGTACTAGTGTTTTTCAAAGAACAAAGTACATGGGACTAGATACGTTGGTATTTTTTTCAACTTTCTGTGTAACACAAGCTGCACGATGTTGGGACTTTCCCGATTGCACACAATATTGTCGCTAATGTATATTCTGATTTCTAAAACTACAAACGACCGGTGTCCTCTCTGCTGTGTTGCCACCCAAACAGCCGAGAAAATTTACAATGGTGTAGGAGTAATGGCCCATACACCAAGTACGGATCGAGTGATCAGATGAACTGAATCGCACATGACCCTTCTCAAAAACAATTTCTTAAAACATCAATAGTCTTTACATACACGTCTCTTCACGCACATCTTGATAGCACAGAGGGAACGTTGCTGCGCTGACGATGACAAGGTTTCACGTTCCAAACGCAGAGGAGTTGATAATCATTTTTTCATGTGCAAACCTTATAGAATAAAGTTCACTTCAAACACCCCGTGAGAGGAAAGTGGGACAATGTGTCAAATGAGGTTTCTACCGCCTGTCAATCACATTGTTGCAATGATGCTTGGCTGAAATGGCAGTACTATTGCGTAGTCCTGTATAGATTTCTGGAGCAAGATGGCTTTACTATTGGTGTAAAAAAGGTATTATAAATACCACAGGATTGGATATGGCTCATATCTACCATTTAGGTTTGTTTCGTGCCGTGCCGGCTGTGCTGGGCTGGGCTGGGCTGGGCTGGGCTGGGCTGGTGGGGCTGGGCTGGGCTGGGCTGGGCTGGTGGGGCTGGGCTGGGCTGGGCCGGGCTGGGCTGGGCTGGGCTGGGCTGGGCTGGGCTGGGCTTCAAGTTTTTATTAACGATATGTGCCGTGAAAACAGCTGGCCAGGTCAATAGGAAAGAACCAACTAATGCGGCAGAAAAATAGTTGAAACATAGATATCTGAAATATAGCTAAAGTTTAATACTGTGGCTCCAAGTCTGATCCAAAGTATGAGGTGTAGCAGCCAACGAATGTTCATTGCCTTTAACGTTCTCTGATCATGTCTTACTTAAGTTTAACGCCACCGTAAAACATTCATTCAGCAACGCATGTATATATTTACAAAAGATAATTACAAGCAAGGAATCGAACTCCCCATCACAGTTTCAAATAGCGCGACTCGCTGCCGTATATCTCTGTAAATGGGTGTGTCAGTTTTCCTGTCATACCTTCACATTTTGGGAGGTACGCGAAAGGAATCAGGCATGCACGTGTTCATTTGGTTATGCGCGGGAGTATACAAATTGTGGTTCCAGGACAATATGTTTCCAGAGTATATTTGTTTGCCAAAATAATCTAATAATTGACAAGAAGTGCAATAAATATGTCTATATTACAAAGGTGTGAATGTAAGGGGGAAATGTTAGGTCTCACCAGCTTATTAGTAGGTAATTGCCTTGCAGTCAAGTCAACAACAGATTTAAATGCTTTTATTTCTTAATAGTCCAGGCCCTTAAGGGAATATCTCGCGTTGTGTCTACAAGCACCAAATTTCGCACTGGTGTAGACCAGAACATACTAAATTCACCTTTGGAGGGCAAATAGCATTGAACATGATACAAAACATCACCAGCATGGGCATCTGCAGCTGGTGCAATAGATTTACCCTTCAACTGGAAGTTATCATTAGACTTTGCCCAGCTTTTTAGATGTGCATCTACGGTGTCAGTTGCCACCTTCCGTATATTGGTCTGGTCATCTCCATCACAGATAATGCAGCATTTAACATTACTGCCTTTTCCATAGGATGCCCCCGCTGATCTGAATTTTTGGGGTGGACTCTGTGTTCATGTTTTTGACGCAGCCTCTTCTTACGAGAACTACTACAGTAGCTCCTACATGATTTTTGATACTTAGCATTATAGGATCTGAGTGTTGCAACAATACCTGATCCATTTTTTACTTGGTCAAAGAAGACTGAAATATCCAACTGAACGGCATTGATTTCCTTAAAGTCAGTCAGGTTTCTGCCAAGAGTGAAAAGTCCTTCTGCCTTTGGTGTTTGCAACTCTTCACTTTTATCTGACTGGCAAACACAGCAAAGTCCCCTACAGAGATGGAAAAATAGGAATACATTCACTGGACAAGTAGCCATATACGCCACCTACGTGTGATTAATGCACAATTAGTCATGACCACCTATATCAGCGTTTCTTGAAGAAGTAAAAATACATGCAAGGAACAATTCATGTGACCTTTATGTGTTCAGTAATATAAACCATCAACCACCAGCAGTGCGTTATACTCATTTGCAGACCAGAAAATAACATTATTATGTGACATCCAAATTAAACCTGAACCTTAAGTATGCCCCTGGAAAACCTCTGGACAAAGCGTATTTTGTATGTCAACACAAAGCTCAAAAACCTATGAAAAGAGCCTTCATTCATGATCCTATGACTTTTGGTTATTTAAATAGGACAGAATCCAATAGGGATTGGCGGCCATCATGGATTTTACTAATATGGCGGCCCCCATTGATCACCGGCTTTGGCGCCCTCCAAAAATGAAGTTCTGGTCTACACCTGTCTACACCTACAGATCTCCTGGTTCCCTAACCCTAAGTCTGTTAAAGGGGAGCCCTACCGATGTCCTGGTTACCTTACCCTAAGACTGTTAAAGGGGAGCCTTACCCTTATCCTGATTCCCTAACCCTAAGACTGTAAAGGGGAGCCCTACCCATGTCCTGGTTACCTAACCCTAAGACTGTTAAAGGGGAGCCCTACCCTTGTGCTGATTCCCTAACCCTAAGACTGTTAAAGGGGAGCCCTACCCATGTCCTGATTCCCTAACCCTAAGACTGTTAAAGGGGAGCCCTACCCTTGTCCTGATTCCCTAACCTTGAGACTGTTAAAGTGGAGCCCTACCCATGTCCTGATTCCCTAACCGACTGCTAAAAGGGAGCCCTGCCCTTGCCCTGATTCCCTAACCCTAAGACTGTTAAAGGGGAGCCCTACCCATGTCCTGATTCCCTAACCCTAAGACTGTTAAAGGGGAGCCCTACCAATGTCCTGGTTACCTAACCCTAAGACTGTTAAAGGGGAGCCCTACCTTTGCCCTGATTCCCTAACCCTAAGACTGCGAAAGGGGAGCCCTACCCTTGCCCTGATTCCCTAACCCTAAGACTGTTAAAAGGGAGCCCTACCCTTGCCCTGATTCCCTAACCCTAAGACTGTTAAAAGGGAGCCCTACCCTTGCCCTGATTCCCTAACCCTAAGACTGTTAAAGGGGAGCCCTACCTTTGCCATGATTCCCTAACCCTAAGACTGTTAAAGGGGAGCCCTACCCTTGCCCTGATTCCCTAACCCTAAGACTGTTAACGGGGAGCCCTACCCTTGTCCTGATTCCCTAACCTTGAGACTGTTAAAGTGGACCCCTACCCATGTCCTGATTCCCTAACCGACTGCTAAAAGGGAGCCCTACCTTTGCCCTGATTCCCTTACCCTAAGACTGTAAAAGGGGAGCCCTGCCCTTGCCCTGATTCCCTAACCCTAAGACTGTTAAAGGGGAGCCCTACCTTTGCCCTGATTCCCTAACCCTAAGACTGTAAAAGGGAGCCCTACCCCTGATTCCCTAACCCTAAGACTGTTAAAGGGGAGCCCTACCTTTGCCATGATTCCCTAACCCTAAGACTGTTAAAGGGGAGCCCTACCCTTGCCCTGATTCCCTAACCCTAAGACTGTTAACGGGGAGCCCTACCCTTGTCCTGATTCCCTAACCTTGAGACTGTTAAAGTGGACCCCTACCCATGTCCTGATTCCCTAACCGACTGCTAAAAGGGAGCCCTACCTTTGCCCTGATTCCCTTACCCTAAGACTGTAAAAGGGGAGCCCTGCCCTTGCCCTGATTCCCTAACCCTAAGACTGTTAAAGGGGAGCCCTACCTTTGCCCTGATTCCCTAACCCTAAGACTGTTAAAGGGGAGCCCTACCCATGTCCTGATTCCCTAACCCTAAGACTGTTAAAGGGGAGCCCTACCTATGTCCTGATTCCCTAACCCTAAGACTGTTAAAAGGGAGCTCTACCCTTGCCCTGATTCCCTAACCCTATGACTGTTAAAGGGGAGCCCTACCAATGTACTGGTTACCTAACCGTAAGACTCTAGAAGGGGCATTGTACCTATGCTTTGGTTCCCTTATCTGAAGACTCTAATATGGAAGCCAGCCCTTTCCTTACCCTAAGACACTTGAAGGGGTGCTATACCCTTGTTCAGGCTCCCAAACCCCAAGACACTTACAGGAGAGCTATATTCTTGCTCAGGTTCCCTAACCCTAAGACAC
The DNA here is from genome assembly GCF_023055435.1 of Haliotis rufescens. Classification (NCBI taxonomy): domain Eukaryota; kingdom Metazoa; phylum Mollusca; class Gastropoda; order Lepetellida; family Haliotidae; genus Haliotis; species Haliotis rufescens. The sequence goes on from NW_025963858.1 coordinate 124,021, forward strand.
TTAAAGGGGTTCACTAACTTTACTCAGGTTTCTAACCCTAATTAACTTAAAGGGGTTCCCTCGCCAAAAACTAGTTCCCTGCCCTTGAGACTCAAAACGGGGTGTCCTAACCTTGCCCTGGTAACCTAACCCTAAGAAACTTAAAGGGGTGCTCTACCCTTGCTCAGGTTCCCTAACCCTAAGACACTTAATGGGGTTCACTGCCTTTGCTCAGGTTCCTAACCCTAAGACACTTAATGGGGTTCACTGCCTTTGCTCAGGTTCCCTAACCCTAAGACACTTAATGGGGTTCACTGCCTTTGCTCAGGTTCCTAACCCTAACACACTTAATGGGGTTCACTGCCTTTGATCAGGTTCCTAACCCTAAGACACTTAATGGGGTTCACTGCCTTTGCTCAGGTTCCTAACCCTAACACACTTAATGGGGTTCACTGCCTTTGCTCAGGTTCCTAACCCTAAGACACTTAATAGGGTTCACCACCCTTGCTCATGTTATCTTACCCTAAGACCCTAACCCTAACCCTAACCCTAACCCTAACCCTAGCCCTAACCTTTAACCCTGCCTTACATTTGCTCAGGTTCCCAAATCCTAAGACACTTAAGGGGGTTCACTACCTTTGCTTAGGTTTCTAACCCTAAGACACTTAATGGGGTTCACTACCTTTCCTTAGGTTCCTAACCCTAAGACACTGAATGGGGTTCACTACCTTTGCTCAGGTTCCTAACCCTAAGACACTTAAAGGGTTTCGCTACCTTTACTCAGGTTCCTAACCCTAAAACAGTTAAAGGGTTTCGCTACCTTTGCTCAGGTTCCTAACCCTAAGACATCTAAAAGGGGTTCACTACATTTGCTCAGGTTCCTAACCCTAAGACACTTAAAAAGTTTTGCTACCCTTGCTCAGGTTCCTAACCCTAAGACACTTAAAGGGTTTCGCTACCTTTGCTCACGTTCCTAACCCTAAGACACTAAAAGGGTTTCGCTACCTTTGCTCAGGTTCCTAACCCTAAGACACCTAAAAGGGGTTCACTACATTTGCTCAGGTTCTTAACCCTAAGACACTTAAAGGGTTTTGCTACCCTTGCTCAGGTTCTGAGACACGTTAACTGGATGCAGATCTCAGTGGTGGGTGGGGTAGCCACGTTCACTGTGTGCTGATGTTGGTAGGTGTGGTAGCCATCCCGACTGAATGCAGGTTTAAGTGTTGGGTGGGCTAGCCACCTTCACTGTTTGTTCATTGGTGTGGCAACCATCTCGATAGGGTGAACACATCAGTGGTGGGTAGGCCCTTCTAATAAAGCCAAACACAGCCCACCCTTCTAATTCGGTACATCTTAACTGAAAATAGGCAATTTAGGCTTGAAACGAATTTGGCATTGTCCACTTCATATCTTGAAAACCAATTAACGAGATAACATTTGTAAAGCAAACCCATTTAAAATAAAGTCAAGTTCCTTTACCAACAGATGTTACCAATTAGTGCTGTGATTATTGAAGAACCGCACACAGCCCACCCTTCTAATTCAGTACATCTTCACTGAAAATAAGCCATTTAGGCTTGAAACGAATTTGGCACTGTCCATTTCATATGTTGAAAACCAATTAACGAGATAACATTTGTGAAGCAAACCCAATTAAAACAAAAGTCAAGTTCCTTTACCAACAGATGTTACCAGTTATTGCTGTGCTTTTTGGAGAACCGCACACAGCCCACCCTTCTAATTCAGTACATCTTCACTGAAACTAGGCAATTTAGGCTCGAAATAGGTTTGGCATTGTCCACTTCATATCTTGAAAACCAACAAACAAGATAACATTTGTGAAGCAAACCCATTTAAAACAAAAGTCAAGTTCCTTTACCAACAGATGTTACCAGTTATTGCTGTGCTTTTTGGAGAACCGCACACAGCCCACCCTTCTAATTCGGTATATCTTCACTGAAAATAGGCAATTTAGGCTCGAAATAGGTTTGGAACTGTCCACTTCATATGTTGAAAACCAATTAACGAGATAACATCTGTGAAGCAAACCCATTTAAAACAAAAGTCAAGTTTCTTTACCAACAGATGTTACCAGTAACTGCTGTGCTTTTTGGAGAACTGCACACAGCCCACCTTTCTAATTCGGTACATCTTAACTGAAAATAGGCCATTTAGGCTTGAAACGAATTTGGCATTGTCCACTTCATATCTTGAAAACCAATTAACGAGATAACATTTGTAAAGCAGACCCACTTAAAACAAAAGTCAAGTTCCTTTACCAACAGATGTTACCAGTTATTGCTGTGCTTTTTGGAGAACCGCACACAGCCCACCCTTCTAATTCAGTACAGCTTCACTGAAACTAGGCAATTTAGGCTCGAAATGGGTTTGGCATTGTCCACTTCATATGTTGAAAACCAATAAACAAGATAACATTTGTGAAGCAAACTCATTTAAAACAAAAGTCAAGTTCCTTTACCAACAGATGTTACCAGTTACTGCTGTGCTTTTTGGAGAACCGCACACAGCCCACCCTTCTAATTCAGTACAGCTTCACTGAAAATAGGCCATTTAGGCTCAAAACGAATTTGTCACTGTCCACTTCATATCTTGAAAACCAATAAACAAGATAACATTTCTGAAGCAAACCCACTTAAAACAAAAGTCAAGTTCCTTTACCAACAGATGCTACCAGTTATTGCTGTGCTTTTTAGAGAACCGCACACAGCCCACCCTTCTAATTCAGTACATTTTCACTGAAAATAAGCCATTTAGGCTCAAAATGGGTTTGGCACAGTCCACTTCATATGTTGAAAACCAATAAACAAGATAACATTTGTGGAGCAAACCCATTTAAAACAAAAGTCGAGTTCCTTAACCAACAGATGTTACCAGTTATTGCTGTTCCTTATGGAGAACCGCACACAGCCCACCCTTCTAATTCAGTACATTTTCACTGAAAATAAGCCATTTAGGCTCAAAACGGGTTTGGCATTGTCCACTTCATACCTCGAGAACCAATAAACAAGATAACATTTGTGAAGCAAACCCACTTAAAACAAAAGTCAAGTTCCTTTACCAACAGATGTTACCAGTTATTGCTGTGATTATTGAAGAACCGCACACAGCCCACCCTTCTAATTCAGTACATCTTCACTGAAAATAGGCCATTTAGGCTTGAAACGAATTTGGCATTGTCCACTTCACATGTTGAAAACCAATTAACGAAAAAACATTTGTGAAGCAAACCCATTTAAAACAAAAGTCAAGTTCCTTTACCAACAAATGTTACCAGTTATTGCTGTGCTTTTTGGAGAACCGCACACAGCCCACCCTTCTAATTCAGTACATTTTCATTAACAATAGGCCATTTAGGTTTGAAACGGGTTTGGCACTGTCCACTACATATCTTGAAAACCAATAAACAAGATAACATTTGTGAAGAAAACCCAGTTAAAACAAAAGTCAAGTTTCTTTACCAACAGATGTTACCAGTTATTGCTGTGCTTTTTGAGGTATCGCACACAGCCCACTCTTCCAATTCAGTACATCTTCATTAAACATAGGCCATTTAGGCTTGAAACGGGTATAGCACTTCATATCTTGAAAACCAATAAACAAGATAACATTTGTGAAGCAAACGCACTTAAAACAAAACTCAAGGTCCTTTACCAACAGATGTTCCAGTTACACACTTTGCCTGTTGTATCAACTTTTTCAACCCCCTACACCCTGTTCTTGTGGCATCAACTGTTTCCAACCCGTTACAAACTGTCCTTGCAGAATCAACTGTTTCCAACCACATACACCCTGTCCTTGTTGTATCAACTGTTTCTAACCCCCCACACACGGTCCTTGTTGTATCAACTGTTTCCAACCCCCTACACATTGTGCTTCTTTTATCAACTATTTCCAACCCGCTACACACTGTGCCTGTTGTATCAACTCTTTTAACCCCTTACACCCTGTTCTTGTGGCATCAACGGTTTCCAACCCGTTACAAACTTTCCTTGCAGAATCAACTGTTTCCAACCACATACACCCTGTCATTGTTGTATGAACTGTTTCCAACCCCCCACACACGGTCCTTGTTGTATTAACTGTTTCCAACCCCCCACACCCTGTCCTTGTTGTATCAACTGTTTCCAACCCCACACACACGGTCGTTGTTGTAACAACTAATTCCAACCCCCTACACATTGTCCTTGTTTTATCAACTGTTTCCAACCCACTACACACTATCGTTGTTGTATCAACTGTTTCCAACTCCCTAAACACTGTTCCTGTTGTATCATATGTTTCCAATTCCTTACGCACTGTTTCTGTTGTATCAACTGTTTCCAACCCACTACACACTGTCGTTGTTGTATCAACTGTTCGCAACTCCCTACACACTGTTCCTGTTGTATCAACTGTTTCCAACCCCCTACACACTATCGTTGTTGTATCAACTGTTTCCAACCCCCCACACACTATCGTTGTTGTATCAACTGTTTCCAACCCCCTACACACTATCGTTGTTGTATCAAATGTTTCAAACCCCCTACACACTATCGTTGTTGTATCAACTGTTTCCAACCCGCTCGATACTATTGTTGTTGTATCAACTGTTTCCAACCACATACACCCTGTCCATGTAGTATCAACTATTTCCAACCCGTTACACACTGGGCCTGTTGTATCAACTGTTTCCAGCCCGCTACACACTGTGCTTGTTTTATCAACTGTTTCCAAACCTCTACACACTGTGCTTGTTTTATCAACTGTTTCCAAACCTCTACACACTGTCGTTGTTGTATCAACTGTTCGCAACTCCCTACACACTGTTCCTGTTGTATCAACTGTTTCCAACCCCCTACACACTATCGTTGTTGTATCAACTGTTTCCAACCCCCCACACTATCGTTGTTGTATCAACTGTTTCCAACCCCCTACACACTATCGTTGTTGTATCAACTGTTTCCAAACCCCCACACACGGTCGTTGTTGTATCAACTGTTTCAAACCCGTTTCACACTATCGTTGTTCTATCAACTATTTCCAACGCCGTACACACGGTCCTTGATCTATCAACTGTTTCCAACATGCTACACAATGTCCTTGCATAATCAACTGTTTCTAACCACATACATCCTGTCCATGTTGCATCAACTGTTTCAAACCCGTTACATACTGTGACTGCTGTATCAACTGTTTCCAACCACTTACACCCTGTCCTAGTTGTATCAACTGTTTCAAACCCGCTACATACTGTGACTGCTGTATCAACTGTTTCCTACCCCTACACATTGTCCTTGTTGTATCAAAAGTTTCCAACCACATACACCCTGTCCATGTAGTATCAACTATTTCCAACCCATTACACACTGTGCCCGTTGTATCAACTGTTTCCATCCCGCTACACACTGTCCTTGTGGTATCAACTGTTTCCAACCCCCTACACACTATCGTTGTTGTATCAACTGTTTCCAACCCCCCACAAACGATCGTTGCTGTATCAACTGTTTCAAACCCCCCACACACGGTCGTTGTTGTATCAACTGTTTCCAAACCCCTACACACTGTCCTTGTTTTATCAACTGTTTCAAAACCGCTGCAAACTGTCCTTGCAGAATCAACTGTTTCCTACATGCTACACACTGTCCTTGCAGAATCAACTGTTTCCAACCACATACACCCTGTCCTTGTCGCATCATCTGTTTCCAACCCGCTACACAGTGTCGTTGTTGTATTAACTGTTTCCAACCCCAGACACACGATCCTTGTTGCATGAACTGTTCCCAACATGCTACACACTGTCCTTGCAGAATCAACTGTTTCCTACATGCTATACTCTGTCCTTACAGAATCAACTGTTTCCTACATGCTATACTCCAACCCGCTACACACTGTAATTGTTGTATCAACTGTTTCCAACTCGCTACACACTGTCCTTATTGTATCAACTGTTTCCAGCCCGCTACACACTGTCCTTGTTGTATCAACTGTTTTCAACCCCCCACACACGATCGTTCCTATATCAACTGTTTCAAACCCCACACACACGGTCGTTGTTGTATCGACTATTTCCAAACCCCTTCACACTGTCCTTCTTTTATCAACTGTTTCCAAACCGCTGCACAATGTCCTTGTTGTATCAGCTGTTTCCAACCCCATACACCCTTTCCTTGTGGTATCAACTGTTTCCAGCCAGCTGCACACTGTCCTTATTGTATCAGCTGTTTCCAACATGCTACACACTGTCATAGTTGTATCAACTGTTTCCAGCCCGCTACACACTGTCATTGTTGTATCAACTGTTTCCAACCCCATACACCCTTTCCTTGTTGTATCAACTGTTTCCAGCCAGCTGCACACTGTCCTTATTGTATCAGCTGTTTCCAACATGCTACACACTGTCATTGTTGTATCAACTGTTTCCAGCCCGCTACACACTGTCATTGTTGTATCAACTGTTTCCAACCCCATACACCCTCTCCTTGTTGTATCAACTGTTTCCTACCCGCTACACACTGTCATTGTTGTATCAACTGTTTCCAACCCGCTACACACTGGCATTGTTGTATCAACTGTTTCCAACCCGCTAAACACTGTCATTGTTGTATCAACTATTTCCAACCCGCTACACACTGTCCTTGCGGAATCAACTGTTTCCAGCCCGCTACACACTGTCCTTGCGGAATCAACTGTTTCCAACCCCATACACCCTGTCCTTGTTGTATCAACTGTTTCCAACTCGCTACACACTGTCATTGTTGTATCAACTGTTTCCAACCCCATACACCCTGTCCTTGTTGTATCAACTGTTTCTAACTAGCTACACACTGTCATTGTTGTATCAGCTGTTTCCAACATGCTACAAACTGCCATTGTTGTATCAGCTGTTTCCAATTCGCTACACACTGTCATTGTTGTATCAACTGTTTCCAACTCGCTACACACTGTCCTTGTTGCATCACTTGTTTCCAACGCCATACACCCTGTCATTCTTGTATCAACTGTTTCCAACATGCTACACACTGTCATTGTTGTATCAACTGTTTCCAGCCCGCTACACACTATCATTGTTGTATCAACTGTTTCCAACTCGCTACACACTGGCATTGTTGTATCAACTGTTTCCAACATGCTACACACTGTCATTGTTGTATCAACTGTTTCCAGCCCGCTACAAACTGTCATTGTTGTATCAGCTGTTTCCAATTCGTTACACACTGTCATTGTTGTATCAACTGTTTCCAACCCGCTACACACAGTCCTTGCGGAATCAACTGTTTCCAGCCCGCTACACACTGTCCTTGCGGAATCAACTGTTTCCAAACACATACACCCTGTCCTTGTTGTATCAACTGTTTCCAACTCGCTACACACTGTCATTGTTGTATCAACTGTTTCCAACCCGGTACACACTGTCATTGTTGTATCAACTGTTTCCAACTCGCTACACACTGTCATTGTTGTATCAACTGTTTCCAGCCCGCTACACACATTGTCCTTGTTGTATCAGCTGTTTCCAACTCGCTACACACTGTCATTGTTGTATCAACTGTTAACAACTCGCTACACACTGTCATTGTTGTATCAACTGTTTCCAACATGCTACACACTGTCATTGTTGTATCAACTATTTCCAGCCCGCTACACACTGTCATTGTTGTATCAACTGTTTCCAGCCCGCTACACACTGTCATTGTTGTATCAACTGTTTCCAACCCCATACACCCTGTCCTTGTTGTATCAACTGTTTCCAACTCGCTACACACTGTCCTTGGTGTATCAACTCTTTCCAACCCCATACACCCTATCCTTGTTGTATCAACTGTTTCCAACCCCCCACACACTGTCATTGTTGTATTAACTGTTTCCAACTCGCTAAACACTGTCATTGTTGTATTAACTGTTTCCAACCACATACACCCTGTCCTTGTTGTATCAACTGTTTCCAACTCGCTACACACTGTCCTTGTTGTATCAACTGTTTCCAACCCCATACACCCTGTCCTTGTTGTATCAACTGTTTCCAACCCCCTACACACTGTCATTGTTGTATCAACTGTGTCCAGCCCGCAAAACACTGTCATTGTTGTATCAACTGTTAACAACTCGCTACACACTGTCACTTTTGTATCAACTGTTTCTAGCCCGCTACACACTGTCCTTGTTGTATCAACTGTTTCCAACCCGCTACACACTGTCCTTGTTGTATCAACTGTTTCCAACCCGTTACAGACAGTCCTTGCGGAATCAACTGTTTCCAACCCCATACACCCTGTCCTTGTTCTATCAACTATTTCCAACCCCCTACACACTGTGCCTGATGTATCACCTGTTTCTAACCCCCTACACCCTGTCGTTTTTTGCATCAACTGTTTCCAACTCGCTACACACTGTCATTGTTGTATCAAATGTTTCCAACCCCCTACACACTGCCGTTGTTGTATCAACTGTTTCCAACCCACTCCATACTATTGTTGTTGTATCAACTGTTTCAAAACCCCTACACACTATCGTTGTTGTATCATATGTTTCCAACCCCCTGCACACTATCGTTGTTGTATCATATGTTTCCAACCCCCTACACACTACCGTTGTTGTATCAACTGTTTCCAACCCGCTACACACTGTCCTTGTTGTATCAACTGTTTCCAACCCGTTACAGACAGTCCTTGCGGAATCAACTGTTTCCAACCCCATACACCCTTTCCTTGTGGTATCAACTGTTTCCAGCCAGCTGCACACTGTCCTTATTGTATCAGCTGTTTCCAACATGCTACACACTGTCATAGTTGTATCAACTGTTTCCAGCCCGCTACACACTGTCATTGTTGTATCAACTGTTTCCAACCCCATACACCCTTTCCTTGTTGTATCAACTGTTTCCAGCCAGCTGCACACTGTCCTTATTGTATCAGCTGTTTCCAACATGCTACACACTGTCATTGTTGTATCAACTGTTTCCAGCCCGCTACACACTGTCATTGTTGTATCAACTGTTTCCAACCCCATACACCCTCTCCTTGTTGTATCAACTGTTTCCTACCCGCTACACACTGTCATTGTTGTATCAACTGTTTCCAACCCGCTACACACTGGCATTGTTGTATCAACTGTTTCCAACCCGCTAAACACTGTCATTGTTGTATCAACTATTTCCAACCCGCTACACACTGTCCTTGCGGAATCAACTGTTTCCAGCCCGCTACACACTGTCCTTGCGGAATCAACTGTTTCCAACCCCATACACCCTGTCCTTGTTGTATCAACTGTTTCCAACTCGCTACACACTGTCATTGTTGTATCAACTGTTTCCAACCCCATACACCCTGTCCTTGTTGTATCAACTGTTTCTAACTAGCTACACACTGTCATTGTTGTATCAGCTGTTTCCAACATGCTACAAACTGCCATTGTTGTATCAGCTGTTTCCAATTCGCTACACACTGTCATTGTTGTATCAACTGTTTCCAACTCGCTACACACTGTCCTTGTTGCATCACTTGTTTCCAACGCCATACACCCTGTCATTCTTGTATCAACTGTTTCCAACATGCTACACACTGTCATTGTTGTATCAACTGTTTCCAGCCCGCTACACACTATCATTGTTGTATCAACTGTTTCCAACTCGCTACACACTGGCATTGTTGTATCAACTGTTTCCAACATGCTACACACTGTCATTGTTGTATCAACTGTTTCCAGCCCGCTACAAACTGTCATTGTTGTATCAGCTGTTTCCAATTCGTTACACACTGTCATTGTTGTATCAACTGTTTCCAACCCGCTACACACAGTCCTTGCGGAATCAACTGTTTCCAGCCCGCTACACACTGTCCTTGCGGAATCAACTGTTTCCAAACACATACACCCTGTCCTTGTTGTATCAACTGTTTCCAACTCGCTACACACTGTCATTGTTGTATCAACTGTTTCCAACCCGGTACACACTGTCATTGTTGTATCAACTGTTTCCAACTCGCTACACACTGTCATTGTTGTATCAACTGTTTCCAGCCCGCTACACACATTGTCCTTGTTGTATCAGCTGTTTCCAACTCGCTACACACTGTCATTGTTGTATCAACTGTTAACAACTCGCTACACACTGTCATTGTTGTATCAACTGTTTCCAACATGCTACACACTGTCATTGTTGTATCAACTATTTCCAGCCCGCTACACACTGTCATTGTTGTATCAACTGTTTCCAGCCCGCTACACACTGTCATTGTTGTATCAACTGTTTCCAACCCCATACACCCTGTCCTTGTTGTATCAACTGTTTCCAACTCGCTACACACTGTCCTTGGTGTATCAACTCTTTCCAACCCCATACACCCTATCCTTGTTGTATCAACTGTTTCCAACCCCCCACACACTGTCATTGTTGTATTAACTGTTTCCAACTCGCTAAACACTGTCATTGTTGTATTAACTGTTTCCAACCACATACACCCTGTCCTTGTTGTATCAACTGTTTCCAACTCGCTACACACTGTCCTTGTTGTATCAACTGTTTCCAACCCCATACACCCTGTCCTTGTTGTACCAACTGTTTCCAACCCCCTACACACTGTCATTGTTGTATCAACTGTTTCCAGCCCGCAAAACACTGTCATTGTTGTATCAACTGTTAACAACTCGCTACACACTGTCACTTTTGTATCAACTGTTTCTAGCCCGCTACACACTGTCCTTGTTGTATCAACTGTTTCCAACCCGCTACACACTGTCCTTGTTGTATCAACTGTTTCCAACCCGTTACAGACAGTCCTTGCGGAATCAACTGTTTCCAACCCCATACACCCTTTCCTTGTGGTATCAACTGTTTCCAGCCAGCTGCACACTGTCCTTATTGTATCAGCTGTTTCCAACATGCTACACACTGTCATAGTTGTATCAACTGTTTCCAGCCCGCTACACACTGTCATTGTTGTATCAACTGTTTCCAACCCCATACACCCTTTCCTTGTTGTATCAACTGTTTCCAGCCAGCTGCACACTGTCCTTATTGTATCAGCTGTTTCCAACATGCTACACACTGTCATTGTTGTATCAACTGTTTCCAGCCCGCTACACACTGTCATTGTTGTATCAACTGTTTCCAACCCCATACACCCTCTCCTTGTTGTATCAACTGTTTCCTACCCGCTACACACTGTCATTGTTGTATCAACTGTTTCCAACCCGCTACACACTGGCATTGTTGTATCAACTGTTTCCAACCCGCTAAACACTGTCATTGTTGTATCAACTATTTCCAACCCGCTACACACTGTCCTTGCGGAATCAACTGTTTCCAGCCCGCTACACACTGTCCTTGCGGAATCAACTGTTTCCAACCCCATACACCCTGTCCTTGTTGTATCAACTGTTTCCAACTCGCTACACACTGTCATTGTTGTATCAACTGTTTCCAACCCCATACACCCTGTCCTTGTTGTATCAACTGTTTCTAACTAGCTACACACTGTCATTGTTGTATCAGCTGTTTCCAACATGCTACAAACTGCCATTGTTGTATCAGCTGTTTCCAATTCGCTACACACTGTCATTGTTGTATCAACTGTTTCCAACTCGCTACACACTGTCCTTGTTGCATCACTTGTTTCCAACGCCATACACCCTGTCATTCTTGTATCAACTGTTTCCAACATGCTACACACTGTCATTGTTGTATCAACTGTTTCCAGCCCGCTACACACTATCATTGTTGTATCAACTGTTTCCAACTCGCTACACACTGGCATTGTTGTATCAACTGTTTCCAACATGCTACACACTGTCATTGTTGTATCAACTGTTTCCAGCCCGCTACAAACTGTCATTGTTGTATCAGCTGTTTCCAATTCGTTACACACTGTCATTGTTGTATCAACTGTTTCCAACCCGCTACACACAGTCCTTGCGGAATCAACTGTTTCCAGCCCGCTACACACTGTCCTTGCGGAATCAACTGTTTCCAAACACATACACCCTGTCCTTGTTGTATCAACTGTTTCCAACTCGCTACACACTGTCATTGTTGTATCAACTGTTTCCAACCCGGTACACACTGTCATTGTTGTATCAACTGTTTCCAACTCGCTACACACTGTCATTGTTGTATCAACTGTTTCCAGCCCGCTACACACATTGTCCTTGTTGTATCAGCTGTTTCCAACTCGCTACACACTGTCATTGTTGTATCAACTGTTAACAACTCGCTACACACTGTCATTGTTGTATCAACTGTTTCCAACATGCTACACACTGTCATTGTTGTATCAACTATTTCCAGCCCGCTACACACTGTCATTGTTGTATCAACTGTTTCCAGCCCGCTACACACTGTCATTGTTGTATCAACTGTTTCCAACCCCATACACCCTGTCCTTGTTGTATCAACTGTTTCCAACTCGCTACACACTGTCCTTGGTGTATCAACTCTTTCCAACCCCATACACCCTATCCTTGTTGTATCAACTGTTTCCAACCCCCCACACACTGTCATTGTTGTATTAACTGTTTCCAACTCGCTAAACACTGTCATTGTTGTATTAACTGTTTCCAACCACATACACCCTGTCCTTGTTGTATCAACTGTTTCCAACTCGCTACACACTGTCCTTGTTGTATCAACTGTTTCCAACCCCATACACCCTGTCCTTGTTGTATCAACTGTTTCCAACCCCCTACACACTGTCATTGTTGTATCAACTGTGTCCAGCCCGCAAAACACTGTCATTGTTGTATCAACTGTTAACAACTCGCTACACACTGTCACTTTTGTATCAACTGTTTCTAGCCCGCTACACACTGTCCTTGTTGTATCAACTGTTTCCAACCCGCTACACACTGTCCTTGTTGTATCAACTGTTTCCAACCCGTTACAGACAGTCCTTGCGGAATCAACTGTTTCCAACCCCATACACCCTGTCCTTGTTCTATCAACTATTTCCAACCCCCTACACACTGTGCCTGATGTATCACCTGTTTCTAACCCCCTACACCCTGTCGTTTTTTGCATCAACTGTTTCCAACTCGCTACACACTGTCATTGTTGTATCAAATGTTTCCAACCCCCTACACACTGCCGTTGTTGTATCAACTGTTTCCAACCCACTCCATACTATTGTTGTTGTATCAACTGTTTCAAAACCCCTACACACTATCGTTGTTGTATCATATGTTTCCAACCCCCTGCACACTATCGTTGTTGTATCATATGTTTCCAACCCCCTACACACTACCGTTGTTGTATCAACTGTTTCCAACCCCCTACACACTATCGTTGTTGTATCATATGTTTCCAACCCCCTACACACTATCGTTGTTGTATCAACTGTTTCCAACCCCCTACACACTATCGTTGTTGTATCATATGTTTCCAACCCCCTGCACACTATCGTTGTTGTATCATATGTTTCCAACCCCCTACACACTATCGTTGTTGTATCATATGTTTCCAACCCCCTGCACACTATCGTTGTTGTATCATATGTTTCCAACCCCCTACACACTATTGTTGTTGTATCATATGTTTCCAACCCCCTACACACTATCGTTGTTGTATCATATGTTTCCAACCCCCTACACACTATCGTTGTTGTATCATATGTTTCCAACCCCCTGCACACTATCGTTGTTGTATCATATGTTTCCAACCCCCTACAAACTATCGTTGTTGTATCATATGTTTCCAACCCCCTACACACTACCGTTGTTGTATCAACTGTTTCCAACCACATACACCCTGTCCATGTAGTATCAACTATTTCCAACCCGTTACACACTGTGCCTATTGTAGCAACTGTTTCCAACTCGCTACACACTGTCCTTGTTGTATCAACTGTTTCCAACCCCCCCCCACACACACACATTGTCCTTGTTGTAGCAACTGTTTCCAATCCCTTACACACTATCGTTGTTGTATCAACTGTTTCTAACCCCCTACACACATCTTTTGTTGCATCAACTATTTCCAATCAGCTACACACTATCGTTATTGTATCAACTGTTTCAAACCCCCCACACGTCTTGGCTAAACCAGGCCAATTTGGCCTGAAACGGATTTTGGCAGTATCCACTTCACATCTTGAAAACTCATATCCTAAATGATATTTTTCAAGGAAACCCATTTAAAACACAAGAGAAGTGCCTATCCCAACACATGTTACCAGATATTTCTTTGATTTTTGGAGAACCGCACACAGCCCACCCTTCTAACCCGGCACGTCTTGTCTAAACCAGGCCAGTTTGGCTTGAAACGGGTTTTGGCAGTATCTTCTTCACATCTTGAAAACTCATATCCTAAATGATATTTTTCAAGGAAACCCATTTAAAACACAAGAGAAGCTCTTATCCCAACAGATGTTACCAGTTATTGGTGTGATTTTTGGAAAACCGCACACAGCCCACCCTTCTAACCCGGCACATCATGACTGAAAAATAGGCCAGTTTGGCTTGAAACAGGTTTTGGCAGTATCTCCTTCACATCTTGAAAACTGATATCCTAAATAATATTTTTCAAGGAAACCCATTTAAAACACAAGAGAAGTTCTATCCCAACAGATGTTACCAGATATTTCTTTTTTTTGGAGAACCGCACACAGCCCACCCTTCTAACCCGGCATGTCTTGTCTAAACCAGGCCAATTTGGCTTGAAACAGATTTTGGCAGTATCCACTTCACATCTTACAAACTAATATCCTAAAAAATATAATTCAAGGAAACCCATTTAAAACATAAGAGAAGTTCTATCCCAACAGATGTTAACAGATATTGCTGTAATTTTTGGAGAACCGCACACAGCCCACCCTTCTAACCCGGCACATCATGACTGAAAAATAGGCCAGTTTGGCTTGAAACGGATTTTGGCAGTATCCACTTCACATCTTACAAACTAATATCCTAAAAAATATAATTCAAGGAAACCCATTTAAAACATAAGAGAAGTTCTATCCCAACAGATGTTAACAGATATTGCTGTAATTTTTGGAGAACCGCACACAGCCCACCCTTCTAACTCGGCACGTCTTGTCTAAACCAGGCCAATTTGGCTTGAAACAGATTTTGGCAGTATCCACTTCACATCTTGAAATCTAATATCCTCAATGATATTTTTCAAGGAAACCCATTTAAAACCTAAGAGAAGTGCCTATCCCAACACATGTTACCAGTTATTGCTTTGATTTTTGGAGAACCGCACACAGCCCACCCTTCTAACGCGGCACATCTTGACTGAAAATAGGCAAGCTTGGCTTGAAGCGGATTTGGGCAGTATGCACTTCACATCTTGAAAACTAATATCCTCAATGATATTTTTCAAGGGACCCATTTAAAACACAAGAGAAGCTCTTATCCGAACTCATGTTACCAGTTATTGCTGTGATTTTTGAAGAACCACACACAGCCCACCCTTCTAACCCGGCACATCATGACTGAAAAATAGGCCAGTTTGGCTTGAAACGGATTTTGGCAGTATCCACTTCACATCTTACAAACTAATATCCTAAAAAATATAATTCAAGGAAACCCATTTAAAACATAAGAGAAGTTCTATCCCAACAGATGTTAACAGATATTGCTGTAATTTTTGGAGAACCGCACACAGCCCACCCTTCTAACTCGGCACGTCTTGTCTAAACCAGGCCAATTTGGCTTGAAACAGATTTTGGCAGTATCCACTTCACATCTTGAAATCTAATATCCTCAATGATATTTTTCAAGGAAACCCATTTAAAACCTAAGAGAAGTGCCTATCCCAACACATGTTACCAGTTATTGCTTTGATTTTTGGAGAACCGCACACAGCCCACCCTTCTAATCCAGCTCATCTTGACTGAAAATTGGCCAGTTTTGTCTTGAAACGGATTTTGGCAGTATCCACTTCACATCTTACAAACTAATATCCTAAAAAATATAATTCAAGGAAACCCATTTAAAACATAAGAGAAGTTCTATCCCAACAGATGTTACCAGATATTTCTTTGATTTTTGGAGAACCGCACACAGCCCACCCTTCTAACTCGGCACGTCTTGTCTAAACCAGGCCAATTTGGCTTGAAACAGGTTTTGGCAGTGTACATTTCACATCTTGAAAACTAATATCCTCAATGATATTTTTCAAGGGAACCCATTCAAAACACAAGAGAAGTTCTTATCCCAGCACATGTTACCAGTTATTGCTTTGATTTTTGGAGAACCGCACACAGCCCACCCTTCTAATCCAGCTCATCTTGACTGAAAATTGGCCAGTTTTGTCTTGAAACGGGTTCTGGCAGTACCCGCTTCAGATCCTACAAACTGTATTCCTAAATAATGTTTTTCAAGGAAACCCATTTAAAACACAAGAGAAGTTCTTATCCCAACATATGTTACCAGTTATTGCTGTGATTTTTGGAGAACCGCACACAGCCCACCCTTCTAACCCGGCACATCATGACTGAATGAAAAATAGGCCAATTTGGCCTGAAACGGGTTTTGGCAATATCCACTTCACATCTTGAAAACTCAGTTCCTAAATGATATTTTTCAAGGAAACCCATTTAACACACAAGAGAAGTTCTTATCCCAACAGATGTTATCAGTTATTGCTGTGATTTTTGGAGAACCGCACACAGCCCACCCTTCTAATCCAGCTCATCTTGACTGAAAATTCGCCAGTTTTGTCTTGAAACGGGTTCTGGCAGTACCCGCTTCAGATCCTACAAACTTAATTCCTAAATAATATTTTTCAAGTAAACCCATTTAAAACACAAGAGAAGTTCTTATCCCAATATATGTTACCAGTTATTGCTGTGATTTTTGGAGAACCACACACAGCCCACCCTTCTAACCCGGCACATCATGACTGAAAAATAGGCCAATTTGGCCTGAAACGGGTTTTGGCAGTATCCACTTCACATCTTGAAAACTCAGTTCCTATATGATATTTTTCAAGGAAACCCATTTAACACACAAGAGAAGTTCTTATCCCAACAGATGTTACCAGTTATTGCTGTGATTTTTGGAGAACCACACACAGCCCACCCTTCTAACACGCCTCATCTTGACTGAAAATTGGCCAGTTTTTGCTTGAAACGGGTTTGGGCAGTATCCACTTCACATCTTACAAACTTAATTCATAAATAATATTTTTCAAGGAAACCCATTTAAAACACAAGAGAAGTTCTTATCCCAACAGATGTTACCAGTTATTTCTGTGATTTTTGGAGAACCGCACCCTTCTAAACCGGCAAATAGGCCAGTTTGGCTTGAAACAGGTTTTGGCAGTATTCACTTCTCATCTTGAAATAAAATAATATGTAAGTATATTTTACAGGAAATTCTTATTATAAACAAAAGTAAAGATCCTTTCCCAACAGATGTGACCAGTTTTTGTTGTAATGTTGGGCGTCTGTGTCTAAATTCGTCACATCTCAACTTATAAAAGGCCAATTCTATTGTAGCAAAACAATATAGTAGCAGTAATAGTAGCAGTAGTTGTGGTAGCAGCAGTAGTAGTTTGTTTGTATGTTTCTTTTTTAACCCCGCACTCAGTAATACTCCAGCTATATGACACCAGTCTGTAAGAAATCGAGTCTGGACCAGAAAACCCAGTGGCTGACATCATGAACATCGATCTACGCAATTGGGACACAATAACATGGATCAATAAAGTCAGCGGGCCTCACCCGTTAGTTGCCTCTTTCTAGTCTTCACAATTACAGTAGCAGCAGAAGCAGTAGCAGTAG
Organism: Haliotis rufescens; assembly: GCF_023055435.1. Classification (NCBI taxonomy): domain Eukaryota; kingdom Metazoa; phylum Mollusca; class Gastropoda; order Lepetellida; family Haliotidae; genus Haliotis; species Haliotis rufescens. The sequence continues at coordinate 141,717 of NW_025963858.1, forward strand.
CAGCAGCAGCAGTAGTAGTAGTAGTAGTAGCAACATTAGCAGCAGCAGCAGTCGTAGTAGAAGTAGTAGTAGTAGTAGTAGTAGTAGTGGGAGAAGTAGCAGTAGTAGCAGTCGTAGTAGTTGTAGTAAAAGCAGCAGCAGTAGTAGTAGTAGTAGTAGTAGCAGCAGCAGCAGTAGTAGTAGTAGTAGTAGTAGTAGTAGCAGCATTAGCAGCAGCAGCAGTCGTAGTAGAAGTAGTAGTAGTAGTAGTAGTAGTAGTGGGAGAAGTAGCAGTAGTAGCAGTCGTAGTAGTTGTAGTAAAAGCAGCAGCAGTAGTAGTAGTAGTAGTAGTTGTAGTAGTAGTTGTTGTAGCAGTAGTGGTAGTAGCAGTAGTAGCAGCAATAATAGTAGTAGTGGTAGCAGCAGTGGTAGCAGCAGTGGTAGCAGCAGTGGTAGTAGTAGTGGTAGTAACAGTAGTGGTAGTAGCAGTAGAAGTAGCAGTAGCAGTCATAGTAGTAATGGTAGCAGCAGCGGTAGTAGTAGTGGTAGTAGCAGTAGTAGTAGTAGTTTTGGTAGTAGCAGTAGAAGTAGTAGTAGAAGCAGTAGTATTAGTGGTAGTAGCAGTAGTAGTAGCAGTAGTAGTAGAAGTGGTAGCAGTAGCAGTAGTAGCAGTAGTAGTAGTTGTAGTAGCAGTAGTAGTTGTAGTAGAAGTGGTAGTGGTAGCAGTAGCAGTAGTAGCAGTAGTAGTAGTTGTAGTAGCAGTAGTAGTTGTAGTAGAAGTGGTAGCGGTAGCAGTAGCAGTAGTAACAGTAGTAGTAGTTGTAGTAGCAGTAGTAGTTGTAGTAGCAGTAGTAGTAGTAGTAGTTGAAGTAGCAGTAGCAGCAGCAGTAGTAGCAGTAGTAGTAGTAGTAGTAGCAGCAGCAGCAGTAGTAGTAGTAGTAGTAGTAGTAGTAGTAGTAGTAGGTGCTAGAGCAGTAGTAGGTGCTATAGTAGTAGGAGTAGGTTTGCGTTGTTTGTATTTATCTAATATCTTCAGAACAAAGCAATCCCCATCAACTGTAAACGAAAATATATACATTGCGTGTAATAAACATGGTGTAAGTTGACAATTTAAAACTAACAACAACGAATTTGACAGATGATAGCAAATGCCAATTCCCGTCACTCAACCGCCGAACTGCCACAGCTGAACTCTATGGTCTTCAGAGTTATCTGCCCTTGTTTGGAAACAAATCGCCAGCACAAAAAGCAAGCGAAGCCTTGTCGGCTGAGTGGGGTGGATTTGTTTCCAAGGGCAGATAACTCGGAAGACCATAGATAACTGTCAATTTAGTGCATCACTCTGGTACAATGGGTTCGAATCCCGGACGGGACCCTGCTTATACCTACTCTATACCTAGACTGCACCTAGCGTATATTATAGTAGCAAGTACATACACTGTACCTTACCTGTATCTGGCATGTATCTTGCCTGTACCTAGCCCGTACCTAGCCTGTAACTGGCCTGTAACTAGCCTGTATCAAACTACCATGTACCTTGCTTGTACCTAGCCCCTACCGAGCCTGTACCTAGACTGTACCTAGCCCGTACCTAGCCTGTAACTGGCCTGTAACTAGCCTGTATCAAACTACCATGTACCTTGCTTGTACCTAGCCCCTACCGAGCCTGTACCTAGACTGTACCTTGCCTGTACCTAGACTGTTCCTAGCCGAAACCTTGACTGTACCTAGCCTGTAACTAGCCTTTACCTAGACTGTACCTAGCGTATATTAAACTTGCATTTAACAAGCCTGTAACTAGCCTGTAACTACCCTGCACGTGTATGTTCGTATCACCACTGACAGTGTTGCTGTTCTAAACACCGAGATTTGGCATGATTTGTAGTACATGTAGAACACGTCTTAATCCCCTTGATGGTAGTAGTACATGTAGAACCCAACCCATTTAATGCTAGTAGTACATGTAGAACACGTCTTAATCCCCTTGGTGCTAGTAGTACATGTAGAACACATCTTAACCCCCTTGATGCAAGTAGTACATGTAGAACAGGTCGTAACCCCATTGATGCTAGTAGTAGATGTAGAACACGTCTTAATCCCCCAGATGCTAGTAGTACATGTAGAACCAATCCATTTAATGCTAGTAGTACATGTACAACACATCTTAACCCCCTTGATGCAAGTAGTACATGTAGAACAGGTCGTAACCCCCTTGATGCTAGTAGTACATGTAGAACACATCTTAACCCCCTTGATGCTAGTAGTACATGTAGAACACATCTTAACCCCCTTGATGCTAGTTGTACATGCAGAACATATCTTAACCCCCTTGATGCTAGTAGTACATGTAGAACCAATCCATTTAATGCTAGTAGCAGATGTAGAAGATATCTTAACCCCCTTGATGCTAGTAGTACATGTAGAACACATCTTAACCCCCTTGATGCTAGTAGTACATGTAGTACATATCTTAACCCCCTTGATGCTAGTAGTACATGTAGAACACATCTTAACCCCCTTGATGCTAGTAGTAGATGTAGAACACATCTTAACCCCCTTGATGCTAGTTGTACATGCAGAACATATCTTAACCCCCTTGATGCTAGTAGTACATGTAGAACATATCTTAACCCCCTTGATGCTAGTAGTACATGTAGAACACTTCTTAACCCCCTTGATGCTAGTAGTACATGTAGAACACATCTTAATCCCATTGATGCTAGTAGTAGATGTAGAACACATCTTAACCCCCTTGATGACAGTAGTACATGTAGAACACATCTTAACCCCATTGATGCTAGTAGTAGATGTAGAACACATCTTAACCCCCTTGATGCTAGTTGTACATGCAGAACATATCTTAACCCACTTGATGGTAGTAGTACATATAGAACAGGTTTTTACCGCCTTGATGCTAGTAGTACACGTAGAACACATCTTAACCCCCTTGATGCTAGTAGTACATATAGAACAGGTTTTTACCGCCTTGATGCTAGTAGTACATGTAGAACACGTCTTGACACTCTTGATGCTAGTAGTACATGTAGAACACATCTTAACCCAATTGATGCTAGTAGTACATGTAGAACACGTTTTAAGCCCCTTGATGGTAGTAGTACATGTTGGACACGTCTTGAGACTCTTGATGCAAGTAGTACATGTAGAACACGTTTTAACCCCCTTGATGCTAGTAGTACATATAGAACAAGTCGTAACCCCTTGATGCTAGTAGTACATGTAGACGGGTCTTAACCCCCTTGATGCTAGTAGTACATATAGAACAGGTCTTAACTCCTTGATACTAGTAGTACATGTAGAACACGTCTTGACACTCTTGATGCTAGTAGTACATGTAGAACACATCTTAACCCAATTGATGCTAGTAGTACATGTAGAACACGTTTTAAGCCCCTTGATGGTAGTAGTACATGTTGGACACGTCTTGAGACTCTTGATGCTAGTAGTACATGTAGAACACGTTTTAACCCCCTTGATGCTAGTAGTACATATAGAACAAGTCGTAACCCCTTGATGCTAGTAGTACATGTAGACGGGTCTTAACCCCCTTGATGCTAGTAGTACATATAGAACAGGTCTTAACTCCTTGATACTAGTAGTACATGTAGAACACATGTTAACCCCCTTGATGCTTCTTGTACATGTAGAACATTACTTCTTACATAATCGATCAAAAGCTTTCTCGTCATGTCCACGTTTCTAATCTTTCAATGCGAATTTTCTCAAAAAGCTTACTAAGACAAGACGTTCGCGTAATACCTCTATAATTGTCAGGGTTTGATTTATCTTTCTTAAACTTATAAATACCCCGTGTCTATAGGCTGCAGGTGTGTTCTGAAGTCTGAGAATAGTATTAGATAACAGTGCCAACTTCCGTACTAGCAGCTCACCACCAAACATCACATGTTCAATATATATAGTGTCAGGGCCAGGTGATTTGTTCCTCCTCAGTGTCTGTACATACCTAGTGACTTCCTGAGCGGATATTTCAGCACACAGTACATTATCAACCCATGAAAAAGATTCATTACCAGAGGCTTAGTTCTCAATTTCATAGTCAATACCATCTTTAAAGTCTTGATCGATTTGGTCAGCGTCATATGGTTTTGCTAAATCCGCCTATTACCTACCCCAAAGCTGACATATGTCAGTGGGGGTTGTTACATTACGGTCATCATATGTAAGTGTCATTGGTCAAGTGGTGCGATCTCGCGTTCTCGCAAATGTTTGATGCGTCCATAAAATCACTTTGGCCATTTGGCTGCGCTGCTCGAGCCGAGGCTTGATGGTGGTGGGTGTGGTAGGCATCTCGACTGGATGCAGATATCAGAGGTGGGTGGGGTAGTCGACTTCACTGTATGCTGATGTCGGTAGGTGTGGTAGCCATCACGAACGGATGCAGATATCAGAGGTGGGTGGGGTAGTCGACTTCACTGTATGCTGATGTCAGTAGGTGTGGTAGCCATCACGACTGGATGCAGATATCAGAGGTGGGTGGGGTAGTCGACTTCACTGTATGCTGATGTCGGAAGGTGAGGTAGGCATCTCGACTGGATGCAGATATCAGAGGTGGGTGGGGTAGTCGACTTCACTGTATGCTGATGTCGGAAGGTGAGGTAGGCATCTCGACTGAAGGCAGATATCAGAGGTGGGTGGGGTAGTCGACTTCACTGTATGCGGATGTCGGTAGGTGTGGTAGGCATCTCGACTGGATGCAGATATCAGAGGTGGGTGGGGTAGTCGACTTCACTGTATGCGGATGTCGGTAGGTGTGGTAGGCATCTCGAGTGGATGCAGATATCAGAGGTGGGTGGGGTAGTCGACTTCACTGTATGCTGATGTCGGTAGGTGTGGTAGGCATCTCGACTGGATGCAGATATCAGATGTCTTCTATGCTTAAGGATGAGAAGAGGACGGCGTCAATATCAATGTAGCCTTCTGTGCTTTAATGGTAAACGGCTTAACGTCCCATCTGTCAATATAGTATTCTATGGACTCGCGTCAATATCAAAGCTCCTGAAGTGCCTCTGGACAAGTTGTACTTGCTATACAGTGCTTTATGTTACCCTGGCTGTGTAGTACTACTTGCTACCCTAGCTATGCAGTACTTTGTGTTCCATGGCTGTGCAGTACTTTGTGTTCCATGGCTGTGCAGTACTACTTGCTATCCTAGCTATGCAGTACTTTGTGTTCCATGGCTGTGCAGTATTTTGTTTTCCATGGCTGTGCAGTACTTTGTGTTCGAAGGATGTGCAGTACTTTGTGTTCCATGGCTGTGCAGTACTTTGTGTTCCATGGCTATGCAGTACTTTGTGTTCCATGGCTATGCAGTACTTTGTGTTCCATGGCTATGCAGTACTTTGTGTTCCATGGCTGTGCAGTACTTTGTGTTCCATGTCTGTGCAGTACTTTGTGTTCCATGGCTATGCAGTACTTTGTGTTCCGTAGCTGTGCAGTACTTTGTGTTCCATGCCTATGCAGTACTTTGTGTTCCATGGATGTGCAGTACTTTGTGTTCCATGTCTGTGCACTACTTTGTGTTCCATGGCTATGCAGTACTTTGTGTTCCATGGCTATGCAGTACTTTGTGTTCCGTAGCTTTGCAGTACTTTGTGTTCCATGGCTGTGCAGTACTTTGTGTTCCATGGCTGTGCAGTACTTTGTGTTCCATGGCTATGCAGTACTTTGTGTTCCATGGCTGTGCAGTACTTTGTGTTCAATGGCTATGCAGTACTTTGTGTTACATAGCTGTGCAGTACTTTGTGTTCCATGGCTGTGCAGTACTTTTTGTTCCATGGCTGTGCAGTACTTTGTGTTCCATGGCTATGCAGTACTTTGTGTTCCGTAGCTGTGCAGTACTTTGTGTTCCATGCCTATGCAGTACTTTGTGTTCCATGGCTGTGCAGTACTTTGTGTTCCATGTCTGTGCAGTACTTTGTGTTCCATGGCTATGCAGTACTTTGTGTTCCATGGCTATGCAGTACTTTGTGTTCCATAGCTGTGCAGTACTTTGCGTTCCATGGCTATGCAGTACTTTGTGTTCCATGGCTATGCAGAACTTTGTGTTCCATGGCTATGCAGTACTTTGTGTTCCATGGCTGTGCAGTACTTTGTGTTCCATGGCTATGCAGTACTTTGTGTTCCGTAGCTGTGCAGTACTTTGTGTTCCATGGCTATGCAGTACTTTGTGTTCCGTAGCTGTGCAGTACTTTGTGTTCCATAGCTATGCAGTACTTTGTGTTCCATGGCTATGCAGTACTCTGTGTTCCATGGCTGTGCAGTACTTTGTGTTCCATGGCTGTGCAGTACTTTGTGTTCCATGGCTGTGCAGTACTTTGTGTTACATGGCTGTGCAGTACTTTGTGTTCGATTGCTGTGCAGTACTTTGTGTTCCATGGATATACAGTACTTTCTGTTCCATGGCTGTGCAGTACTTTGTGTTCCATGGCTGTGCAGTACTTTGTGTTCCATGGCTGTGCAGTACTTTGTGTTCCATGGCTATGCAGTACTTTGTGTTTCATGGATGTGCAGTACTTTTTGTTCCATGGCTGTGGAGTACTTTGTGTTCCATGGCTGTGCAGTACTCTGTGTTCCATGGCTGTGCAGTACTTTGTGTTCCATGGCTGTGCAGTACTTTGTGTTCCATGGATGTGCATTACTTTGTGTTCCATGGCTGTGCAGTACTTTGTGTTCCATGGCTATGCAGTACTTCGTGTTCCGTGGCTGTACAGTACTTTGTGTTCCATGGCTGTGCAGTACTTTGTGTTCCATGGCTGTGCAGTACTTTGTGTTTCATGGATGTGCAGTACTTTGTGTTCCATGGCTGTGGAGTACTTTGTGTTCCATGGCTGTGCAGTGCTCAGTGTTCCATGGCTGTGCAGTACTTTGTGTTCCATGGCTGTGCAGTACTTTGTGTTCCATGGATGTGCATTACTTTGTGTTCCATGGCTGTGCAGTACTTTGTGTTCCATGGCTATGCAGTACTTCGTGTTCCGTGGCTGTACAGTACTTTGTGTTCCATGGCTGTGCAGTACTTTGTGTTCCATGGCTGTGCAGTACTTTGTGTTCCATGGCTGTGCAGTACTTTGTGTTCCATGGCTGTGCAGTACTTTGTGTTCCGTAGCTGTGCAGTACTTTGTTTTCCATGGCTATGCAGTACTTTGTGTTCCATCTCTGTGCAGTACTTTGTGTTCCATGGCTGTGCAGTACTTTGTGTTACATGGCTGTGCAGTACTTTGTGTTCGATTGCTATGCAGTACTTTGTGTTCCATGGATATACAGTACTTTCTGTTCCATGGCTGTGCAGTAATTTGTGTTCCATGGCTGTGCAGTACTTTGTGTTCCATGGCTGTGCAGTACTTTGTGTTCCATGGCTATGCAGTACTTTGTGTTTCATGCATGTGCAGTACTTTGTGTTCCATGGCTGTGGAGTACTTTGTGTTCCATGGCTGTGCAGTACTCTGTGTTCCATGGCTGTGCAGTACTTTGTGTTCGATTGCTGTGCGGTAGTTTGTGTTCCGTGGCTGTACAGTACTTTCTGTTCCATGGCTGTGCATTACTTTGTGTTCCATGGATGTGCAGTACTTTGTGTTCCATAGCTATGCAGTACTTCGTGTTCCGTGGCTGTACAGTACTTTGTGTTCCATGGCTGTGCAGTACTTTGTGTTCCATGTCTGTGCAGTACATTGTGTTGCATGGCTATGCAGTCATTATTGTTCCATGGCTATGCAGTACTTTGTGTTCCATGGCTATGCAGAACTTTGTGTTCCATGGTTATGCAGTACTTTGTGTTCCATGGCTGTGCAGTACTTTGTGTTCGATGGCTGTGCACTACTTTGTGTTCCATGGCTGTGCAGTACTTTGGGTTGCATGGCTATGCAGTACTTTGTGTTCCATGGCTGTGCAGTACTTTGTGTTCCATGGCTATGCAGTACTTTGTGTTCCATGGCTGTGCAGTACTTTGTGTTCCATGGCTATGTAGTACTTTGTTTTCCATGGCTATGCAGTACTTTGTGTTCCATGTCTGTGCAGTACTTTGTGTTCCATGGCTATGCAGTACTTTGTGTTCCATGGCTATGCAGTACTTTGTGTTCCGTAGCTTTGCAGTACTTTGTGTTCCATGGCTATGCAGTACTTTGTGTTCCATGGTTGTGCAGTACTTTGTGTTGCATGACTGTGCAGTACTTTGTGTTCCATGGCTGTGCAGTACTTTGTGTTCCATGGCTGTGCAGTTCTTTGTGTTCCATGGCTGTACAGATCTTTGTGTTCCATGGCTATGCAGTACTTTGTGTTCCATGGCTGTGCAGTACTTTGTGTTCAATGGCTGTGCAGTACTTTCTGTTCCATGCCTATGCAGTACTTTGTGTTCCATGGCTGTGCAGTACTTTGTGTTCCATGGCTATGCAGTACTTTGTGTTTCATGGATGTGCAGTACTTTCTGTTCCATAGCTATGCAGTACTTTGTGTTCCGTGGCTGTACAGTACTGTGTGTTCTATTGCTGTGCAGTAATTTGTGTTCAATGGCTGTGCAGTACGTTATTTTCCATGGCTGTGCAGTACTTTGTGTTCGATTGCTGTGCAGTACTTTGTGTTCCGTGGCTGTACAGTACTTTGTGTTCTATTGCTGTGCAGTACTTTGTGTTCGATTGCTGTGCAGTACTTTGTGTTTCATGACTATGCAGTACTTTGTGTTCCATGGCTGTGTAGTACTCTGTGTTCCATGGCTGTGCAGTACTTTGTGTTACATGGCTGTGCAGTACTTTGTGTTCCATGGCTATGCAGTACTTTGTGTTCCATGGAAATACAGTACTTTCTGTTCCATGGCTGTGCACTACTTTGTGTTCCATGGCTGTGCAGTACTTTGTGTTCCATGGCTATGCAGTACTTTGTGTTCCATGGCTGTGCAGTGCTTTGTGTTCCATGGCTGTGCAGTACTCTGTGTTCCATGGCTGTGCAGTACTTTGTGTTCCATGGCTATGGAGTACTTTGTGTTTCATGGATGTGCAGTACTTTGTGTTCCGTGGCTGTGGAGTACTTTGTGTTCCATGGATGTGCATTACTTTGTGTTCCGTAGCTGTGCAGTACTTTGTGTTCCATGGCTATGCAGTACTTTGTGTTCCATGGATGTGCAGTACTTTGTGTTCCATGTCTGTGCAGTACTTTGTGTTCCATGGCTATGCAGTACTTTGTGTTCCATGGCTGTGCAGTTCTTTGTGTTCCGTAGCTGTGCAGTACTTTGTGTTCCATGGCTATGCAGTACTTTGTGTTCCATGGCTGTGCAGTACTTTGTGTTCCATGGCTATGCAGTACTTTGTGTTCCATGGCTATGCAGTACTTTGTGTTCCATGACTGTGCAGTACTTTGTGTTCCATGGCTATGCAGTATTTTGTGTTCCATGGCTATGCAGTACTTTGTGTTCCATGGCTGTGCAGTACTTTGTGTTCCGTAGCTGTGCAGTACTTTGTGTTCCATGGCTATGCAGTACTTTGTGTTCCATGGCTGTGCAGTACTTTGTGTTCCATGGCTATGCAGTACTTTGTGTTCCATGGCTGTGCAGTACTTTACTTTGTGTTCCATGGCTGTGCAGTACTTTGTGTTCCATGGCTATGCAGTACTTTGTGTTCCGTAGCTGTGCAGTACTATGTGTTCCTTGCCTATGCAGTACTTTGTGTTCCATGGCTGTGCAGTACTTTGTGTTCCATGTCTGTGCAGTACTTTGTGTTCCATGGCTATGCAGTACTTTGTGTTCCATGGCTATGCAGTACTTTGTGTTCCGTAGCTGTGCAGTACTTTGTGTTCCATGGCTATGCAGTACTTTGTGTTCCATGGCTGTGCAGTACTTTGTGTTCCATGGCTATGCAGTACTTTGTGTTCCATGGCTGTGCAGTACTTTGTGTTCAATGGCTATGCAGTACTTTGTGTTACATGGCTGTGCAGTACTTTGTGTTCCATGGCTGTGCAGTACTTTGTGTTCCATGGCTGTGCAGTACTTTGTGTTCCATGGCTGTGCAGTACTTTGTGTTCCGTAGCTGTGCAGTACTTTGTGTTCCATGCCTATGCAGTACTTTGTGTTCCATGGCTGTGCAGTACTTTGTGTTCCGTAGCTGTGCAGTACTTTGTGTTCCATGCCTATGCAGTACTTTGTGTTCCATGGCTATGCAGTACTTTGTGTTCCATGTCTGTGCAGTACTTTGTGTTCCATGGCTATGCAGTACTTTGTGTTCCATGGCTGTGCAGTACTTTGTGTTCCGTAGCTGTGCAGTACTTTGTGTTCCATGGCTATGCAGTACTTTGTGTTCCATGGCTATGCAGAACTTTGTGTTCCATGGCTATGCAGTACTTTGTGTTCCATGGCTGTGCAGTACTTTGTGTTCCGTAGCTGTGCAGTACTTTGTGTTCCATGACTGTGCAGTACTTTGTGTTCCATGGCTGTGCAGTACTTTGTGTTCAATGGCTATGCAGTACTTTGTGTTCCATGGCTGTGCAGTACTTTGTGTTCCATGGCTATGCAGTACTTTGTGTTCCATGGCTATGCAGTACTTTGTGTTCCATGGCTGTGCAGTACGTTGTGTTCCATGGCTGTGTAGTACTTTGTGTTCCATGGCTATGCAGTACTTTGTGTTCCGTAGATGTGCAGTACTTTGTGTTCCATGGCTATGCAGTACTTTGTGTTCCATGGTGGTGCAGTTTTTTGTGTTCAATGGCTGTGCAGTACTTTGTGTTCCATGGCTATGCAGTACTTTGTGTTCCATGGCTGTGCAGTACTTTGTGTTCCATGGCTGTGCAGTACTTTGTGTTCCATGGCTGTGCAGTACTTTGTGTTCCATGGCTGTGCAGTACTCTGTGTTCCATGGCTGTGCAGTACTTTGTGTTCCATGGCTGTGCAGTACTTTGTGTTACATGGCTGTGCAGTACTTTGTGTTCGATTGCTGTGCAGTACTTTGTGTTCCATGGATATACAGTACTTTCTGTTCCATGGCTGTGCATTACTTTGTGTTCCATGGCTGTGCAGTACTTTGTGTTCCATGGCTATGCAGTACTTTGTGTTCCATGGCTATGCAGTACTTTGTGTTTCATGGATGTGCAGTACTTTGTGTTCCATGGCTGTGGAGTACTTTGTGTTCCATGGCTGTGCAGTACTCTGTGTTCCATGGCTGTGCAGTACTTTGTGTTCCATGGCAGTGCAGTACTTTGTGTTCCATGGATGTGCATTACTTTGTGTTCCATGGCTGTGCAGTACTTTGTGTTCCATGGCTATGCAGTACTTCGTGTTCCGTGGCTGTACAGTACTTTGTGTTCCATGGCTGTGCAGTACTTTGTGTTCCATGGCTGTACATTACTTTGTGTTCCATGGCTATGCAGTACTTTGTGTTCCATGGCTGTGCAGTACTTTGGGTTCGATTGCTGTGCAGTACTTTGTGTTCCATGGATATACAGTACTTTCTGTTCCATGGCTGTGCATTACTTTGTGTTCCATGTCTGTGCAGTACTTTGTGTTCCATGGCTATGCAGTACTTTGTGTTCCATGGATGTGCAGTACTTTGTGTTCAATGGCTGTGGAGTACTTTGTGTTCCATGGCTGTGCAGTACTCTGTGTTCCATGGCTGTGCAGTACTTTGTGTTCCATGGCTGTGCAGTACTTTGTGTTCCATGGATGTGCATTACTTTGTGTTCCATGGCTGTGCAGTACTTTGTGTTCCATGGCTATGCAGTACTTCGTGTTCCGTGGCTGTACAGTACTTTGTGTTCCATGGCTGTGCAGTACTTTGTGTTCCATGGCTGTGCAGTACTTTGTGTTCCATGGCTGTGCAGTACTTTGTGTTCCATGGCTGTGCAGTACTTTGGGTTCGATTGCTGTGCAGTACTTTGTGTTCCCTGGATATACAGTACTTTCTGTTTCATGGCTGTGCATTACTTTGTGTTCCATGGATGTGCAGTACTTTGTGTTCCATGGCTATGCAGTACTTCGTGTTCCGTGGCTGTACAGTACTTTGTGTTCCATGGCTGTGCAGTACTTTGTGTTCCATGGCTGTGCAGTACTTTGTGTTCCATGGCTGTGCAGTACTTTGTGTTCCATGGCTATGCAGTACTTTGTGTTCGATTGCTGTGCAGTACTTTGTGTTCCCTGGATATACAGTACTTTCTGTTCCATGGCTGTGCATTACTTTGTGTTCCATGGCTGTGCAGTACTTTGTGTTCCATGGCTATGCAGTACTTCGTGTTCCGTGGCTGTACAGTACTTTGTGTTCCATGGCTGTGCAGTACTTTGTGTTCCATGGCTGTGCAGTACTTTGTGTTCCATGGCTGTGCAGTACTTTGTGTTCCATGGCTATGCAGTACTTTGTGTTCCATGGATGTGCAGTACTTTGTGTTCCATGGCTGTGGAGTACTTTGTGTTCCATGGCTGTGCAGTACTCTGTGTTCCATGGCTGTGCAGTACTTTGTGTTCCATGGCTGTGCAGTACTTTGTGTTCCCTGGATGTGCATTACTTTGTGTTCCATGGCTGTGCAGTACTTTGTGTTCCATGGCTATGCAGTACTTCGTGTTCCGTGGCTGTACAGTACTTTGTGTTCCATGGCTGTGCAGTACTTTGTGTTCCATGGCTGTGCAGTACTTTGTGTTCCATGGATGTGCAGTACTTTGTGTTCCATGGCTGTGCAGTACTTTGGGTTCGATTGCTGTGCAGTACTTTGTGTTCCCTGGATATACAGTACTTTCTGTTTCATGGCTGTGCATTACTTTGTGTTCCATGGATGTGCAGTACTTTGTGTTCCATGGCTATGCAGTACTTCGTGTTCCGTGGCTGTACAGTACTTTGTGTTCCATGGCTGTGCAGTACTTTGTGTTCCATGGCTGTGCAGTACTTTGTGTTCCATGGCTGTGCAGTACTTTGTGTTCCATGGCTATGCAGTACTTTGTGTTCGATTGCTGTGCAGTACTTTGTGTTCCCTGGATATACAGTACTTTCTGTTCCATGGCTGTGCATTACTTTGTGTTCCATGGCTGTGCAGTACTTTGTGTTCCATGGCTATGCAGTACTTCGTGTTCCGTGGCTGTACAGTACTTTGTGTTCCATGGCTGTGCAGTACTTTGTGTTCCATGGCTGTGCAGTACTTTGTGTTCCATGGCTGTGCAGTACTTTGTGTTCCATGGCTGTGCAGTACTTTCTGTTCGATTGCTGTGCAGTACTTTGTGTTCCCTGGATATACAGTACTTTCTGTTCCATGGCTGTGCATTACTTTGTGTTCCATGGATGTGCAGTACTTTGTGTTCCATGGCTGTGCAGTACTTTGTGTTCCATGGCTGTGCAGTACTTTGTGTTCCATGGCTGTGCAGTACTTTGTGTTCCTTGTGTTACTCTGGTGATGAGGTACTTAATGTTACCCTGGCTATGAAGTACAATATGTTACCTTGCTGTGCAATACTACATGTTACCCTGACTATGCAGTACTACATGTTACTTGACTATGTAGTACATTGTGTTACCCTGTCTATACAGTACTACATGTACTCTGGTTATGCGGTACTTATTGTTACCCTGGCTATGAAGTACAATATGTTTTCTGGCTATGCAATGCTACATATGTTACAAGTTATTGCTGTGATTTTTGGAGAAACGCACACAGCCCACCCTTCTAACCCGGCTCATCTTGACTGAAAATAGGCCAATTTGGCCTGAAACGGGTTTTGGCAGTATCCACTTCACATCTTACAAACTTAATTCCTAAATGATATTTTTCAAAGAAACCCATTTAAAAAACAAGAGTAGTTCTTATCCCAACAGATGTTACCAGTTTTTGCTGTAATTTTTGGAGAACCGCACACAGCCCACCCTTCTATCCCGGTTCATGTTGACTGAAAATAGGCCTATTTGGCTTGAAATGGGTTTTTGCAGTTTCCACTTCACATCTTACAAACTAAAGTCCTAAATAATATTTTTCAAGGAAACCCATTTAAAACACAAGAGAAGTTCTTATCCCAACAAATGTTACCAGTTATTGCTGTGATTTTTGGAGAACCGCACACAGCCCACCCTTCTAATCCAGCTCATCTTGACTGAAAATTGGCCAGTTTTGTCTTGAAACGGGTTCTGGCAGTACCCGCTTCAGATCCTACAAACTATGTTCATAAATAATGTTTTTCAAGGAAACCCATTTAAAACACAAGAGAGGTTCTTATCCCAACAGATGTTACCAGTTATTGCTGTGATTTTTAGAGAACCGCACACAGCCCACCCTTCTAACCCCGCTCATCTTGACTGAAAATTGGCCAGTTTTGGCTTGAAACGGGTTTTGGCAGTATCCACTTCATATCTTAGAAACTTAATTCTTAAATAATATTTTTCAAGGAAACCCATTTAAAACACAAGAGAAGTTCTTATCCCAACAGATGTTACCAGTTATTGCTGTGATTTTTTTAGAACCGCACACAGCCCACCCTTCTAACCCGGTTCATCTTGACTGAAAATAGGCCAATTTGGCTTGAAATGGGTTTTTGCAGTATCAACTTCACATCTTACAAACTAAAGTCCTAAATAATATTTTTCAAGGAAACCCATTTAAAACACAAGAGAAGTTCTTATCCCAACAGATGTTACCAGTTATTGCTTTGATTTTTGGAAAACCGCACACAGCCCACCCTTCTAACCCGGCACGTCATGACTGAAAAATAGGCCAATTTGGCCTGAAACGGGTTTTGGCAGTATCCCCTTCACGTCTTAAAAACAAATATCCTAAATAATATTTTTCAAGGAAACAAATTTAAAACACAAGAGAGGTTCTTATCCCAACACATGATACCAGTTATTGCTGTGATTTTTGGAGAACCGCACACAGCCCACCCTTCTAATCCAGCTCGTCTTGACTGAAAATTGGCCAGTTTTCTCTTGAAACGGGTTCTGGCAGTACCCACTTCAGATCCTGCAAACTAAATTCCTAAATAATGATTTTCAAGGAACCCATTTAAAACACAAGAGAAGTTCTTATCCCAACATATGTTACCAGTTATTGCTGTGATTTTTTGGAGAAACGCACACAGCCCACCCTTCTAACCCGGCTCATCTTGACTGAAAATAGGCCTATTTGGCTTGAAATTGGTTTTTGCAGTATCCACTTCACATCTTACAAACTAAAGTCCTAAATAATATTTTAAAGGAAGCCCATTTAAAACACAAGAGAAGTTCTTATCCCAACACATGTTACCAGATATGTCTTTGATTTTTGGAGAAACGCACACAGCCCACCCTTCTAACCCGGCACAGCATGACTGAAAAATAGGCCAATTTGGCCTGAAACGGGTTTTGGCAGTCTCCACTTCACATCTTGAAAATTCAGTTCCTAAATGATATTTTTCAAGGAAACCCATTTAAAACACAAGAGAAGTTCTTATCCCAACAGATGTTACCAGATATGTCTTTGATTTTTGGAGAACCGCACACAGCCCACCCTTCTAACCCGGCACATCATGACTGAAAAATAGGCCAATTTGGCCTGAAACGGGCTTTGGCAGTATCCGCTTCACATCTTGAAAACTCAGTTCCTAAATGATATTTTTCAAGGAAACCCATTTAAAACACAAGAGAAGTTCTTAACCGAACACATGTTACCAGTTATTGCTGTGATTTTTGGAGAACCGCACACAGCCCACCCTTCTAACCCGGCACATCATGACTGAAAAATAGGCCAATTTGGCCTGAAACGGGCTTTGGCAGGATCCACTTCACATCTTGAAAACTCAGTTCCTAAATGATATTTTTCAAGGAAACCCATTTAAAACACAAGAGCAGTTCTTATCCCAACAGATGTTACCAGATATGTCTTTGATTTTTGGAGAACCGCACACAGCCCACCCTTCTAACCCGGCACATCATGACTGAAAAATAGGCCAATTTGGCCTGAAACGGGTTTTGGCAGTATCCACTTCACATCTTGAAAACTAATAATCTCAATGATATTTTTCAAGGGAACCCATTTAAAACACAAGAGAAGTTCTTAACCGAACACATGTTACCAGTTATTGCTGTGATTTTGGGAGAACCGCACACAGCCCACCCTTCTAAACCGGCAGATCATGACTGAAAAATAGGCCAATTTGGCTTGAAACGGGTTTTGGCAGTATCCACTTCACATCTTACAAACAAATATCCTAAATAATATTTTTCAAGGAAACCCATTCAAAACACAAGAGAACTTCTTATCCCAACAGATGGTTCCAGTTTTTGCTGTGATTTTTGGAGAACCGCACCCTTCTAAACCGGCAAATAGGCCAGTTTGGCTTGAAACGGGTTTTGGCAGTATTCACTTCTCATCTTGAAATAAAATAATATGTAAATATATTTTACAGGAAATTCTTATTATAAACAAAAGTAAAGATTCTTTCCCAACAGATGTGGCCAGTTTTTGTCTTAATGTTGGGCGTCTGTGTCTTAATTCGTCACATCTCAACTTATAAAAGGCCAATTCTATTGTAGCAAAACTATATAGTAGCATTAATAGTAGCAATAGTTGTGGTAGCAGCAGTAGTAGTTTGTTTGTATGTTTCTTTTTTAACCCCGCACTCAGTAATACTCAAGCTATATGACACCAGTCTGTAAGAAATCGAGTCTGGACCAGAAAACCCAGTGGCTGACATCATGAACATCGATCTACGCAATTGGGACACAATAACATGGATCAATAAAGTCAGTGGGCCTCACCCGTTAGTTGCCTCTTTCGAGTCTTCACAATTACAGTAGCAGCAGAAGCAGCAGTAGT
Source organism: Haliotis rufescens (assembly GCF_023055435.1). Taxonomy (NCBI): domain Eukaryota; kingdom Metazoa; phylum Mollusca; class Gastropoda; order Lepetellida; family Haliotidae; genus Haliotis; species Haliotis rufescens. The sequence goes on from NW_025963858.1 coordinate 158,466, forward strand.
AGTAGTAGCGGCAGTAGAAGTAGTAGTAGAAGTAGTAGTAGTAGGAGTAGTAGTAGTAGTAGTGGGAGTAGTAGCAGTATTAGCAGTCGTAGTAGCAGTAGTAGAAGCAGTCGTAGTAGTAGTAGTAGTAGTAGTAGTAGTAGTAGTAGTAGTAGTAGCAGCAGTAGTGGGAGTAGCAGTAGTAGCAGTAGTAGCAGTTGTAGTAGAAGCAGCAGTAGTAGTAGTAGTAGTAGTAGTAGTGGGAGTAGTAGCAGTAGTAGCAGTCGTAGTAGTTGTAGGAGAAGCAGCAGCAGTAGTAGTAGTAGTAGTAGTAGTAGTAGTAGTAGTAGAAGTAATAGTAGCAGTAGTGGTAGTAGTAGTAGTAGCAGCAACAGAAGTAGTAGTAGCAGTAGTAGTAGTAGTAGAAGTAGCAGTAGTAGTAGAAGTAATAGTAATAGTAATAGTAGTAGTAGAAGTAGTAGTAGCAGTAGTAGCAGTAGTAGTAGCAGTAATAGTAGTAGTAGTAGTTGTACAAGTAATAGTAGCAGTAGTAGTAGTAGTAGTAGCAGCAGCAGCAGTAGGAGTAGTAGTAGTAGTAGTAGTAGTAGTAGCAGCAGCAGTAGTAGTAGTAGTAGTAGTAGTAGCAGTAGTAGTAGTAGTAGTAGTAGTAGTTGTACCAGTAATAGTAGCAGCAGCAGTAGTAGTAGTAGTAGCAGCAGCAGCAGCAGCAGCAGTAGTAGTAGTAGCAGCAGCAGCAGCAGCAGCAGCAGCAGTAGTAGTAGTAGTAGCAGCAGCAGCAGCAGCAGCAGTAGTAGTAGTAGTAGTAGTAGTAGCAGCAGCAGCAGCAGCAGCAGTAGTAGTAGTAGCAGCAGCAGCAGCAGCAGTAGTAGTAGTAGTAGTAGCAGCAGCAGCAGCAGCAGTAGTAGTAGTAGTAGTAGTAGCAGCAGCAGCAGCAGCAGTAGTAGCAGTAGTAGTAGTAGTAGTAGCAGCAGCAGCAGCAGCAGCAGTAGTAGTAGTAGTAGTAGTAGCAGCAGCAGCAGCAGCAGTAGTAGTAGCAGCAGCAGCAGCAGTAGTAGTAGTAGTAGTAGTAGCAGCAGCAGTAGTAGTAGCAGCAGCAGCAGCAGTAGTAGTAGTAGTAGGTGCTATATGAGTAGTAGCTGCTATAGTAGTAGGAGTAGGTTTGCGTTGTTTGTATTTATCTAAGATCTTCAGAACAAAGCAATCCCCATCAACTGTAAACGAAAATATATACATTGCGTGTAATAAACATGGCGTAAGTTGACAATTTAAAACTAACAACAACGAAATTGACAGATGATAGCAAATGCCAATTCCAGTCACTCAACCGCCGAACTGCCATAGCTGAACTCTATGGTCTTCAGAGTTATCTGCCCTTGTTTGGAAACAAATCGCCAGCACAAAAAGCCAGCGAAGCTTTGTCGGCTGAGTGGGGTGGATTTGTTTCCAAGGGCAGATAACTCGGAAGACCAGAGATAACTGTCAATTTAGTGCATCACTCTGGCAGAGTGGGTTCGAATCCCGGACGGGACCCTGCTTATACCTACTCTATACCTAGACTGTACCTAGCGTATATTATAGTAGCAAGTACATACACTGTACCTTACCTGTACCTGGCATGTATCTTGCCTGTACCTAGCCCGTACCTAGCCTGTAACTGGCCTGTACCTAGCCTGTATCAAACTACCGTGTACCTTGCTGGTACCTAGCCTCGACCGAGCCTGTACCTAGACTGTACCTTGCCTGTACCTTGCCTGTACCTAGACTGTTCCTAGCCTAAACCTTGACTGTACCTAGCCTGTAACTAGCCTTTACCTAGACTGTACCTAGCGTATATTAAACTTGCATTTAACAAGCCTGTAACTAGCCTGTAACTACCCTGCATGTGTATGTTCGTATCCCCACTGACAGTATCGCTGTTCTAAACACCGAGATATGGCATGATTTGATGTTAGTAGTACATGTAGAACACGTCTTAATCCCCCTTGATGCTAGTAGTACATGTAGAACCGAACCCATTTAATGCTAGTAGTACATGTAGAACACATCTTAATCCCCTTGATGCAAGTAGTACATGTAGAACATATATTAACCCCCTTGATGGTAGTAGTACATGTAGAACACATCTTAACCCCCTTGATGTTAGTAGTACACGTAGAACACATCTTAACCCCTTGATGCTAGTAGTACATGTAGAACACATCTTAACCCCCTTGATGTTAGTAGTACACGTAGAACACATCTTAACCCCTTGATGCAAGTAGTACATGTAGAACATATATTAACCCCCTTGATGGTAGTAGTACATGTAGAACACATCTTAACCCCCTTGATGGTAGTAGTACATGTAGACCACGTCTGAATCCCCTTGATGCTAGTAGTACATGTAGAACACATCTTAACCCCCTTGATGTTAGTAGTACACGTAGAACACATCTTAACCCCCTTGATGCTAGTAGTAGATGTAGAACACATCTTAACCCCCTTGATGTTAGTAGTACACGTAGAACACATCTTAACCCCTTGATGCTAGTAGTACATGTAGAACACATCTTAACCCCTTGATGCTAGTAGTACATGTAGAACACATATTAACCCCCTTGATGCTAGTAGTACATGTAGAACACATCTTAACCCCCTTGATACTAGTAGTAGATGTTACCCTGGCTATGCATTACTAGATGTTAACGTCGCTATGTAGCACCAGGTGTTAACCTGGCTATACAGTACTACGTGTTACCTGGCTTTGCAGTACTACATGTTAACCTGGCTGTGTAGTACTACATGTTACCCTGGCTATGAAGTACTCGCCGGGGAGGGTTGGGTAATAGGGGCATGGGTACCCGGGGAGGGTCAGGTAATAGGGGGGTGGGTACCCGGGGACGTATGCCCACTGGTGACGTATGCCCAGTGGTAAGCCCGGGTTAGAGTGAGTGAGTGAGTGAGTGAGTTGGGTTTAGCGCTGCTTTTAGCAATATTTCAGTTATATCACAGAGTGTCAGCTTATTGTGGGAGGAAAGCCCGAAGTGAAGCAGGTCTCAGAAGTTTACCACTTCGGTGAAACCCACAAGCACAGGTATGGTGCTGACAAACCTAAGAACTTAACGAGGCGAACCAGGATTCGTACCTACAATCATAGGTTTCTGGCGTAGCCAAGGGATATAACTCTGTACAGCGAATTGCGGCGCCTTAGACGGCCACCTGTGTCCCCTTGTAGCTAAAGAATTAGAGAAAAACCCACGAGCTACGAGGAAGCACGGATTGCCTGACCCGGGTTAATGAATGGAGGTACAGCTCCCCCCTGTAATTCGGAGTATCGAGTAGGTTATTGAGAGAGATAATGAAGAAAAAATGTCAACCCTACAGAAGAACTTCACTAAAGGCAGCCTATTGTTCAGATGACATTTAATGTATTTAATTTGTGACGTCAAGAACAATGGCTGAAGTAACATATTTTATTCAACGGTGACGCAAGATGACATCACATGACTTCAACTGACCAATCAGCATTTAGAATCAATAAAATGCCAATACCAGAATGTTATTCTGCATGGTCATTCTACCTTTATGGGTTCTGTATTCGACGTAATAAGCGCCCAGGGCGCTCTTCAAATTAGAAATAGGGGGCTCTTATTAGAATACTATTTTGGTAAGAAAAAAAAACAGAGTTGAAAGATCGTGAATTTCGTGGTTTATGCTGACAGCCTGAAATGATACAACGAAAAGTCTGTGCCTATTATACACGACAAATCTATTTTCAAGAATTTAAATGCCCATAATTAAGGGTGCATATAACACACAAGTGCATATCATACACCAATAAATAAGTCTTGTGTACATTGATCAATCAGAAGGGATGCTGATTGGGATTGTACACTAGCCAATATATTAGCAAATATCGCCGTGGGCGCTTTTTAGAGCAGGGTACTTATTACGCCGAATACGGTAGTATAACACTCATAACGCCCTACACTCCAGTTGGTTCCCCACATAGGTGCAAAGTAGGAAGCCAGTCTCTCTCACTCACTCACTCACTCACTCACTCACTCACTCACTCACTCACTCACTCACCTGGCTAGGACTCGGGTAACCACAATTTGGTAAGTAGAGTTGCTTCCCTTAGCATTGCAAGGATAGGCTTATTGTGGGTTCTATTCGCAGATTTGCCCAGATTATGGTCCTTGGTTTGTCAGAATCATACCCATGGATGTGGTAAATGTCAAAAGACCTGCCTCACTTCAGGCTGTCCGACCACATGAAGCTGACATGCCGTGATATAGCGGCAATACTGTTCAAAGCAATGTTTGAGTACCTGAGTGAATGTTGGTCTGAACACGAGATGTTATAATTGTACAGTTTATGATTTGTATATAGGTTTCCATGGTGATGACATAGCACTGCAGTCAGGGTTTGCCACATATTTCTTCATAGTGTGTTACCATGGTTACAGGAGCCAGCTGCCTTTGCAATTTTGTTGAGATTCTGTAGGAAGAAACTGATGTCCAGATTTCGTTGGATAAAATTGAGATTTCTCGAATTGCGAATTTGATTGAGGATTTTCAGGAAATCTTGATTTCAAGTAATAATTTCAAGTAATGATTACAAGCCAAAACAACATGTCTCCTCTACCCTAGATGAATTGATGTGTCCAGATAACACTGAATGATAATGAGGTGTCCAGATTATGTTGAATTATAGTGAGGTGTCCTGATGTCATTGGAGGAAACCTAGCAGTAGCCTAGTGGTTAGAGCGTTCGCTCGTCATGCCGAAAACACGGGTTCGATTCCCGACATGGGTACAATGTGTGAAGCCCATTTCTGGTGTCCCCCGCCGTGATATTGCTGGAATATGACTAAAAGTGGCTTAAACCATACTCATTCACTCAAGTTTATCTAATGGAATTTCTTTTGGAATAATCAACATGTCCCAATAGTCAAGTCTTCCAATTTCATTGGGGAAAAAATTGAGGCCTACAGATTACGTTGGATGGGATTGAGAATGTTTAAAATCAGTGGGGGGAGTATGAGCGATGTCCTATTTATGCAGTTTCAGCAGCTTTTGTCCTGTTCAACTCTTGATAAGGATAATCAGTCATATCATATATAGAGATATTATATGAGTGTTCATGTCATACTATGTTTACGACACGAGTGTCGAAATACCGGAATTTAGGCGCAAGTTTCAGAAACATAGTATGACATGGACACGAATATGCCAGCAATGTTCTATTTATTACCGAAGACACACAGAGACGAATTGTAGAGTTTACCTTTAACGACAGTAAGTCACAATAGCAGCTGAACCACAATTTGTCGAATGACGTCAACAATCTTCAGCTATGACACCGTTTCTAGTGTGACGTCATACCGACATTGCGTCACAATAAGATTCGAATGACGTCAACAATGTCGTCCGGATGACGGAAACAATACCCTGTTGTCTCATGATAAGGAAGATATGATTTGTATTAACCCCGATATGTTTGCCCCCGTAGGTTATAAATGAATAAAATATGTTATCCGTGCCCAATATGATAACATCTATGGAGGTTATTCTTTCAATCTTGAATCCTTCATTACATTATACACTTGGCATATAAGGGTTTGTTTTGTTCATGGGAAGATAAAAATGTCCCTATCAAAAATGGAGTAGTATACATTGATGGAGTATGGAACATGCTGATGAAACAGCACTGAAACATGTGTGGTCCCCCCGAATGAGTTTGTTTCAGAGGTCGCTTGGTCTTCCTGCTAGAAAGGCATTACTTAACTTTCCTGTCTGCAGTGCTGATGGTGGCTTATAGAAACGGGGTTCCAGGGTGTGGGTCAATCTCGTGTTGGTATCAATGAACGCCCAGTCTTTCAGGTTCAGGAGTGTTTCTTGTGGAGTATTGCTCACACAGAAGTGCCTACCGTTATGATTTGGCTGTAGTCATTGTGAGTTTTATCCAAACATTATGGTGTTACGGTGATGTAACTACATGTATTACAAAAAACATATATCGTATTCGACGTAATAAGCGCCCCGCTCTAATAAGCGCACACGGCGACATTTGCTAAGATATTGGCTAGTGAACAATCCCAATTAGCACCCCTTCCGATTGATCAATGTACACAGGACATTTATTTGCGTATAATATGCACTCGTGTGTTATATGCACCCTTTATTATGGGCAATTAAATTCTGGAGAAATATATCTGTCATACATAAACATTTCAGGCTGTCAGCATAAACCGCAAATTTATCTTTCAACTCTTTCAATTTGGTTTTTTTCCACCAAAATAATAATCTAATAAGAGCCCCCTATTTCTAATTTTGAGAGCACCCTGGGCGCTTATTACGTCGAATATGGCAAATCATATTTTTTTTAAAACAGACCTTTCGTAGTTACTTGATGCATTGCATGTAATTTGTTGAAGATTAACGTGGCATTCTGTCCAGACGTACACTGTAAGGAGCTCTGAATTAATATTACTTTAAGAAATATATTCGGTAATCTTATTTCTTTCAAATAGCTGTTGAGTGAGTATGTGAAAATATGTGTACAATTTTTACGAATGTAAAAGACATGCACACTTGGTACAATAAAAAATAGCTCCCAGTGGCTGACGGTGATAGAAACTTGAAACGAAAGAAACTAACCTCACCGGGTTGCTATGGTGATTACTGACAATAAATAAACTTAGTGAAAATGACTGCCTACTTTATCCAGATATTACTGAAAGGGAATAAATAGGCTGGGCACCTGTGCTCATGTTATCAGCCACTGGATTGCTGGTCCCGACTTGACGATTTACAGGATGTTGTGGGGTGGTCGGGTAGCCTAGTAGTTTAAGCGTTCGCTCGTCACACCAAAGACCCAGGTTCGATTTCCGACATGGATACATTGTGTGAAGCCTGTTTCTGGTGTCCCCCCGCCGTGATATTGCTGGAATATTGCTAAAAGTGGCGTAAAACCATACTCACTCACTTCAGGATGTTGTGATATTGTGAGTCTTAACCTGTCCCTCACTTCACCCTTGGGACAGGATTCTATACTACACTACACTTGATAAGGATATATATTTTCTTTTCCATGATACCCCAAAATGATTTTCATGACAAGAATATATTTAAATATTTGGCATTGTTGTCCTCATAGGTTCAGTATTATATACTACTCAAAAGAAGTTAAGGAAACCCAATTTTTGCATAAAACTATAAACTACTTTTATAACAAACACGCTTATAATGAACTGATGGATAGTAGCGTCCTTTTGCTGTATATATGCTTATGATGAACTACGGTTTTAAGAAACAAAAATTAGTGGTCCCTTTGAGTTCGTTATTACCATAGGTTACTGTAGTTATTCGGTCATGTTATGACAGATTAACTGTAATCATATGAAAGTATCGGGGTTCTTTAACTCCTTGTGAGTAGTCTGTTTTATTTTGGGTATATTCAAGAGGACCAGACCAGTGAGTTGTGATATTGTTGTGTTGTCGCACCCTGTTTGTGAGTGGACGAATGGCGCTGTGTGACAGTCTACAGTTTTACATGACATCAGTCTGGACCAGTCATCCTGGTGGCTCAGTCACTGGTGTAGCGGGGGGCACGGGGGGCCCAGTTGTCTAAGGCGCTGTGCAGAGTTGCGTCCCTTGGGCACGCCAGAAACCTACGATTGTGGGTTCGAATCCCGGTTCGCCCCGATTATGTTTCTAGGTTTGTCAGCAGCATACCCGTGCTCGTGGGTTTCAACGAAGTGGTAAACGTCTGACACCTGCATCACTTCGGGCTTTCCTCCCACATTAAGCTGACATGCTGCGATATAACTGGAATACTGTTAAAAGCGGCGTTAAACCCAACTCACTCACTCACTGGTGTAGCTCTGATTAACTTGCAATCTGAAGTGGTGTATACTACTCAAAAGATGTTAGACAGATTAACCACAGTAATTTGAAGAATCAGGTGTTCCTTAACTTCTTTTGAGTAGTATATTAGAAAAAGACCTACCCTTGCTTGACCGGATGACATTCTTGAACCATGTTGTACATTGTAGAAGTTGAAGACAATTGAATAAACAATGAGTATTGTTTCTGCATTCTGTGTTCTTGATGTTTGATGCTCATGATATCAATCAGTGGCTGTGTCACGATTTACAGTAATTTGTCTTCGTAGATGTTTATTTACATCCACTTGTCAGTACGAACACATGGCCGACCAACATGAGGATTGGATGGTTAAAATTACTATATTCTCATATCATACATTTATATACCACAGGTATCGAGGTACTAATGCGGGTACTCAAAAGCGGTCTTGTTTGTTCCCTGGCCAGTGCATCCGTTTGTATTCCAGTTATCATTCTCAACTCCCTGGGGAGTATACAACCCAACCTGTTAGTTTTTACATCCACTTCACATACTGGGTACCCATTCCCTCCTGGGTGAACAGAGGCACATTTGAACTAAGTCTCTTGCCCAGGGTGACCCCACACGTTGTGACACTTGTGTTTCGGGTGTATGTACGTATCCGTGTTTCCACCATCTTGTCATCTACCGTCGGACGATTGGGTTCTTTTGAGTGCACAGGGTGAATGTTCTGTACACTAGGAGTAGTCACAACACCTTAAAGACCTGTAAATATTGTTGGTCCCAAGGCTGAATAACAACCTGGTCACATGCGGGAACGATCTCAGGACCTGGTGCTTGCTAACCTGGCGCTTTTGACCGCTTGCCCTCACCGCCCCTAATGAGAGACCTGACCACACCCAACTTTATTACAGGCTGCTGTCGCATAGGTCTTCTAATTCAAATATTGTCAATCTTTTTATTAACAATTTCATTAACAAGGACAGTCCTATTACATATCCTTCAGTCTTGTGATATACAAGCCCTTCCAGACCCGTGAAGATCCGTGGTAGAATAGATCTTCAGCAACCCATGCTTGATGTAAAAGGCGACTATGCTTGTCATAAATGGCGACTAACTGGATCGGGTGGTCAGACTCGCTGACTTGGTTGATGCATGTCATCATATCCCAATTGCGTGGATCGATGCTCATGATGTCAATCACTGGATTGTCCAGACTTGATTACTTACAGACCGCCGTCCTATAGCTGGAATATTGCTGAGTGCGGCGGTAAACAACAAACCAACCAACCAAGTTCAGTCGTCGTATACGAGCCCCAACAGTCTCTCTCTCTCCTCTTATTCACGAGGAGCTGGGGATCACACGCAGATAAATAACAACAGCAAAGGGTTGATGGTTTGAAACATTTATGCATTTTCTTTATACATGCATGGGAGCCGTGAGCGTCGAGAGGCCACCCACAACTTCATATACAGCAGTCAAGCAGGATAGGTGGCAGGGACATCAGCCCTTCACACAGTACCCTCAGTGAACACTGGAGATAACTAGACATACACCACACTGGCAATATACACATTTATACACCACTTATAGTGGCAAAGGTTTGCATAACAGTGGTTAGTGAACATGAAAAACCAATTCCACAAACTGCCACATATGGACCTAAAACGGAACATATTTAGCACTTGGTGCCCAATTTCATTTCTTTGGAATACCTGAAGGCCATTTCACATATTGTGACAATATTTGATTGTAGTATCCATGGTGACAGGATGTGGAATATGACCAGAATCCGCAAGCTCCTCACAGTGATACCCCGGAGCTCTCTATACTATCACTGCCACCAGTCAAACCTCCCCACTGTGATGCGTGGCCACAACCATGCATGGAGTTGAATTCACAGCCGAATGACCGTTATGTTTACAACCAAGTGATAATGCCGTGATGTGGATACTCTTACCCTTGCTATATTATTTTCTTTGTTTATCAATCTGAATTTGCGTTTCATGACAACTATCATGTAATTGATATTGTTAGACTGTAAGGGGGAAGTTGGTTGATTTTCCATTTGTCTGCAATTGTGAACCAATCTGATCAAACAAACAAAATGGTAAATTCATCTGCAAATTATGGTCAGTCATAAACCTTTTCAAAATTCACTATGATATGGGGTTAGAGGGCAAATTTCAAGATTCTTGTAATGGGCGTGCCCCTACTGGTGACAGCGATGTTACCGAGAGCATAACGAAGGTGTCAAGCGCTGGGAGGGAGCTTGAAGAATCAGGTCCTGTGATTGGAGGAGGTGGGTGATGCTGGATGTACAGGGCATGAGACAGGTCATGAGAACACTGCAAGCAGGGCAACCAAGCGGCATTGTATTAAGTACAGCTTCAAGAACTCATATAAACACCAAAGGCCAACACAAATTGATTGCTACATTATCACCCTGTCCTCTCACCTTCATATTTCATTATAACAGAACTGTTACAAAAACAATAGTGTCAGGGAACTGTAGCTCACCTGGATATGTACGCAACAGTTTTAAAAAACAAAGGCAGTCTGAACCTAATTCTGCTGTCTGCATTGATTTTCATCTATTCTCTGTATAAATACTAAACACTAGAACTAAAGTCTAATGAATTGACCAAAATGTCATCTAAAGGAGAAACATACATGACTCAGTCTTCCAATTTCATAGAAGTGAGTGAGTGAGTGAGGTTTTACGCCGCTTTAAGCAATATTCCAGCAACATCACGGCGGGGGACACCAGAAATGGGCTTCACACTTTGAACCCATGTGGGGAATCGAACCCGGGTCTTCGGCGTGACGAGCGAACGCTTTAACCACTAGGCTACCCGACCGCCCCTTTCATAGAAGTGTTACAGCACATGGAGAGATTTAACAGCATGACTCACAGATAGCTAACTAGATATTAACTTTAATCACATATTGAACAATGACTGAGTAATGGTCATAAATATCTTTTTCAAAATGGCTGCCATGGTGGCCATATTGAAAAACTGATTCCAACCTCTTCAACAGATTCAGTGCCATCATTGTTGGGAATAAACATGTGAAGTGTCAGCTTCATTGGTCTTGTGGATTCTGAGGAGGAGAAATTTACAGTAGACAAACAGACCAGCAGACAACGACATACGCTCACTTTCAATCGTGACCTTGAAAGATGATGTTTTTAAAAATAAAACCCCCTCCTCCTTCACTACATTGATAAATTTGGATCATAATGTAATAATTAATTTCTTGTGGCCAGAGATTAGTGTTGGTGAAAAATATAGTTTGGCTGGAAATACATTCCCCACCCCTCACTCAGCCTGTCCTACACCGTCACTGTGACTTTACCAAGCCACTTTACATTTACCCTTATAGTTCAGGAGGGACAGTGTTCCTGGAACTGCCAGCCAATCAAGGCCAAGTGCCCTTCAAATGTAGTAATGCAATATTTTACAAATTGGTGTGAGTTGATTATGAAATCGAGGCCCTGTTAAAAAATAACTCAATCTTGGGACATTCATCTTCCAGCCAAACTATTTTTGACATACATGAACAATTTGAAATGTATCCAAGACAATGACAAGGAGTCAGCAGCCTCCATGAATGATGATAGCTTATGTACAGGGAAGTGAGGACAGCAAGTAACAAACATTGTACACAGGGTATAAACAGTTGTATATGTACAGGAGAGGGTACTGCATGGAGGGGGATATGAGCCATACCGCCCGGTAGAAAGTATGTATATATAACAGTGGACATATCTTAGAAAAAAACAACAATATACATAGCACTGTCAAAACAGTCATACAATAAGAATTGGATCAGCTTGTGAGCCAGCATATAAACAACAATAACAGACTCAATGGTCATGAATACCAATGGAAAAAAAAACAAATCCTATGAAAATATGACCTTAACAGATCACCATACATTAGGTATGGCAGGGGGATACAAACATCAAGCCGTCACAATAAAAGTTAAAGTTGCGATAAAAAAATTACAAAATATACTTTAGCTAAGAGGGCATGCCTTGTGTGTAACATATGTTCTAAGTCAACCGTATAAAACATACACACTCCCAATTGTCCTGACTAACTTACTGGTTTCAATGGTCCCAGGCTAAAACCTGAATTGATTCAGCCAGATTCCACCTTATTCAGTAATTGCTGGGGCAGCGAAAAAGGTCAAGGTCGTAAACACTCGATCAAGGTCATAAGCACAAAGTTCAGTGTCATAAGCACAAGGTCAAGGTCATAAGCACTAGGTCATGGTTTCCATGCAATGTCAAAGCCAAATTTTCCAAAGCTTTGACGAATGGAGCATAACAAGGAGCATGTACTGCCTACATGAAGTCATGACAGAAATCAGAGTATCCACGGTATCAGCAATGGGAAAAACACTGCACAATAGCAAAACAATAGGAAAAAGATTGTAACATTGTATGACAGTTATAACCATATAGTTTTAAGTTTGGGCCTGACAGCAGCCTTCAGCACCAGATCCGACAAAGTTCAGGGTCCAAGACATGAATATACAGTTTAATATGGCAATTAACACTAGCCCACTGCCAGTACAGATGCAAGGTGCTAGTAAATCGGTTGTGCTTCACACAACTGTGAACAGTATTTCACATATACTACTCAAAACAAGTCAAAGAACACCCACAATTGGAAGGTTGTGTGCACCCACCAGCCATGACAGACTAACTATAGTCATAAGAAAACATTGGGCTGTCTTTAACTTCTTTTTGAGTAATATACATGGTGTTTCAGTTTGTGTTAGGAGGAAAGCCAGAGTGATGCAGTTCTTCGACGTTTACCACTCTGGTGAAACCCACAACACGGGTATGGTACAGAAAACACCGTGACAATCAAGGTGGATCTAGGATTCGAACCCATGATCACAGGTTCACGGCATGCCTGAGGGAGGAATTGCAGCACACTGCAGCACCTTAGGTGACTGGGCTACCCTTGCCCCTCAAACCAGGGCCACCCTTGGCCCTCAAACCAGGACCACCCCTGGCCCTTAAACCAGGGCTGCCCCTTGCCCTCAAACCAGGGCCACCCCTGGCCCTCAAACCAGGGCCACCCTTGGCCCTCAAACCAGGGCTGCCCTTGGCCCTTAAACCTGGGCCACCCCTGGCCCTCAAACCAGGGCCACCCCTGGCCCTTAAACCAGGGCCTGTAGAGTGTGGAGGACACTGCCGATGTGAGTGCAAATAATACTTTGGTTAACATGTACAAGGAAGAAGATATCGCATTGGCCTATAATGATAGACTCAACTACTTATTTCACACTTAGATGTTTAGTATTTCCCATTAATATACACATGTAATATATAGTATATTCCAAGGAAAATATAGTTTCATGCAAAGTTTTTAAGTTTGCAAATGAGGGCCTTGTACTGATTACCTACCTCGTTAAGATAACCTTGAACCTGTGTTGCTGCTTGTAACAGAGACTGAGGACATCTCATAGTTCAGTTTAAGAACAAAATGTCCAGTCGAATGGTAGGAATTTGTCATTTTTCAAAGGTGAACAACAGCAAATAAAAACCTTATCTGACAATATTTATGTCATCTGGAACGTCAGTCTTGATCCCAAAGCTAGTTTCCTTCCGCAACACAGAATTCAGGGCCTCCTTCCACTGTTGAAATTCTATCGTCGACTTACGATAGTCGCAGCACTCGTATCATCTTATAGCGCATGACCCAGTAGTTAATAAGTGTCAATTAACAAATGCAAAATACAAATAATTCCTGTGTGAAATTGCAGCTCTAGACAGCTGTGTACATTATCCTACCTATTCTGGTCAACACACCTTATTAATCACAACAGAAGAACTCTGACATTCCAAAAGAACTCAGCCACAACAGGACTACGCCGTTTGCATGTTTTTTTCAACAGAACGGCCAGTCCAAGTTGAGACAAACCGTGTTTGCAACCTTCTAGTGCCTAGGCTGTGTGAGTGAGTGAGTGAGTATGGCATAACTCAGCTTTTAACAGTATTCCAATTATATTACTTCTTGTCAGCTTAAAGTGGGAGGAAAGCCCGAAGTGATGCAGGTCTCAGATGTTTACCACTTTGGTGAAACCCACGAGCCCGGGTATGGTGCTCACTAAACCTAGAAACATAATCAGGGTGAACCGGGATTCGAACCCACAATCATACACTGCACAGCAAATCGCGGCACCTAAGACAACTGGGCCATCTGTGCCCCCGACTCTTACAGGAGACTTATCAAGTTAAAGATGCTCCTATTTTGAATGCAATAATATACGACTCAACATTTGAACAACATTCATCTTCAGTCAATGGTGTGGTCCTTAGCAACTGTTGAGCAGCATTACTCAATTGGTACACCCATCCTGCAGGAATCTGTATATTCTAGCACAGCATAGACGCTGTGGGGATGTACGGTCAAGGTGCCCCTATCAGCGTTATCTCAATTGATACTCATATCCTGCAGGAATCTGTATATTCCAGCACAGCATAGACGCGGTGGGGATGTACCGTCAAGGTGCCCCTATCAGCGTTATCTCAATTGATACTCATATCCTGCAGGAATCTGTACATTCCAGCATAGCATAGACGCTGTGGGGATGTACGGTCAAGGTGCCCCTATCAGCTTTATCTCAATTGATACACCCATCCTGCAGGAATCTGTATATTCCAGCACAGCATAGACGCGGTGGGGATGTACCGTCAAGGTGCCCCTATCAGCATTATCTCAATTGATACTCATATCCTGCAGGAATCTGTATATTCTAGCATAGCATAGACGCAGTGGGGATGTACGGTCAAGGTGCCCCTATCAGCGTTATCTCAATTGATACTCATATCCTGCAGGAATCTGTATATTCCAGCACAGCATAGACGCGGTGGGGATGTACCGTCAAGGTGCCCCTATCAGCGTTATCTCAATTGATACTCATATCCTGCAGGAATCTGTACATTCCAGCATAGCATAGACGCTGTGGGGATGTACGGTCAAGGTGCCCCTATCAGCTTTATCTCAATTGATACACCCATCCTGCAGGAATCTGTATATTCCAGCACAGCATAGACGCGGTGGGGATGTACCGTCAAGGTGCCCCTATCAGCATTATCTCAATTGATACTCCCATCTTGTAGGAATCTGTATATTCTAGCACAGCAATGAGCATAGACGCTGTGGGGATGTACGGTCAAGGTGCCCCTATCAGCGTTATCTCAATTGATACTCATATCCTGCAGGAATCTGTATATTCTAGCATAGCATAGACGCAGTGGGGATGTACGGTCAAGGTGCCCCTATCAGCGTTTGTCAACTGATCACCCATCTTGTCTATTCTATCAGAAGGTATGTACTAGATCAAATGGTCTCACAGAGATTTACAGAAATCAGAAATCAGGAGGGTAGTCGTAAGAGAAATTTTACAAAAAAAAACAATAATAAACATGTCATAAATATGCATACAAATTCACGCACTATTTGCAGGTATTTGGAAGAATAAAGACACACCCACCCAGAATCAATGCCGAATTTCATTTTCAGTGATGAACACCACAAACAATATACTGTAAATCTGGAAATTAAAGTGTCTCCAAATTAATACGACTGCTGACCCCTAGCCAAAAAATGCGACTCAAAATCAATGCGACTCCCCCCACCCCATCCCCAGTGGAATGATAGGAATCCTTACCCTAATCCAATCAAACAGTGGTCAATGATGCCTAGTTTGACACGAGTGGGTAGAACTCTTGACCCCAGCAGTGATAACTCACCGGATGCCCTTTGTGTAATTCCTATTCTTTAAATGACATTGTTATGTACTTGTTACAACTGCTGCTCAATAAACCATGTTTGTGTATATATTCAGGTTGGTATTTCCGCTATCCAAAGTGTGCGCTATCCGAAGTCATATTGTTGATAGTCATTTTGGAGACATAAATACGAAGTTTCATTAATGCGAACAAAGACCACTCGCATTTTATCATTTAATTCATGCTCGCGTTAACTTCAAGATTTACATTACCTCGTAACATAGGATTATCCTATAACACGTATGTCCCATTGTACGCAATAGATGCCAGGAAATTTGTTGTGCCTGCTAAATCCCAGTATGAGATGACCACAATAAAGCTAACTTGGTGAGAACACTACGGCCTTTTTGAGACGACTTGGAGTCAGTTGGCTTTAACATTGCTTTGAATGTGAGTGAGTCAGCTTAATGTGGGAGGAAAGCCCGAAGTGATGCAGGTCTCAGACGTTTACCACTTCGGTGAAACCAACGAGCACGGGTATGGTGCTGACAAACCTAGAAACATAATCGGGGCGAACCGGGATTCGAACCCACAGTCATAGGTTTCTGGCCTGCCCAAGGGACGCAACTCTGCACAGCGAATCGCGGCGCCTTAGACGACTGGGCCACCCGTGCCCCCAACATTGCTTTGAAGAGAATTTCAGTTATACTCCATGTGTCAACTTGACGTGGGGGCAAAGCCAGGAAGTTAGCCAGGTCTCAGACGTTTAGCACTCTGGTGAAACCCATGAGCTGACGAACCTAGAAACATAATCGGAGTGAACAAAGATTTAAACCCTCGACCAAAGGTTTCTGGGTGTGTCCAAGTGACGGAAGTCACAGGTCAACTCAGATCTATCATTATCAGTATCGAGATGTTACCTTCAATATACAATTAACTACTCTTGATCATTCGTATTGTTAAACCGAAATATAATCTAAAGTTCATGTACCCTTAAACTTTTCTGTTTCATTACAATAATTTACCCACGAACCATAAAATGTTAGAACCGGACGCCATCTTGCTTCCTAGCAGACGAGTCAATATTCATCACGTGACAAGTCAATACTGATCATGTGACAAGTCAATACTGATCATGTGACAAGTCAATGTTTGAGGTCAGTGTCAGTCACGTGATTTGGGGGTCAACATTGAAACGTATTTTTTTGTCACGTGGTACGGAATAACCAATGGAATAGCAAGATTCTTAATAGAGGCATAACCAGCTATAATGAACACATTCTTAATGAAAGATTATCTAGAAGTTCGCCTACAGTAATAGTTACCGTATTTATCATTATTGACACTGAGATATTCACCTGTGCAGCTGTTCTTCATGAATAATCAAGATATTCAGCTGTCAAGTTAATTGTCAGGATTATCTTCGTACCAATATCATGAACAGTTTAGTAAATCTTCATGAACACATCTATCATGAAAGGTATTATCTAGATGCCCACCTACAAGTATGTTGACCAGGCTAAATGGTAAACAGAGTGTCAGCTTGACGAACAACATGCTTTGTACAAGTGGCCAGGGCATGTTTATCAAAAGGTGCATCTGGCTTGTGGATATGCAATTCAAAGAGAAAAACCAGCTCTTGAAGAATGGCATACTTGTCCCAACATTACAGCAACAGAAATAGGCAATTTGTGGGCGTGTCCCAATGTTACAGTGACAGAAACATGTAATTTGTGGGCGTGTCCCAATGTTACAGTGACAGAAACATGTAACTTGTGGGCCTGTCCCAATGTTACAGTGACAGAAACATGTAACTTGTGGGCGTGTCCCAATGTTACAGTGACAGAAACATGTAACTTGTGGGCGTGTCCCAGGTCAACTCAGATCTATCATTATCAGTATCGAGATGTTACCTTCAATATACAATTAACTTCTCTTGATCATTCGTATTGTTAAACCGAAATATAATCTAAAGTTCATGTACCCTTAAACTTTTCTATGTTTCATTACAATAACTTACCCACAAACCATAAAATGTTAGAACCGGACGCCATCTTGTTTCCTAGCAGACGAGTCAATATTCATCACGTGACAAGTCAATATGATCATGTGACAAGTCAATACTGATCATGTGACAAGTCAATACTGATCATGTGATAAGTCAATGTTTGAGGTCAGTGTCAGTCACGTGATTTGGGGGTCAACATTGAAACGTATTTTTTTGTCACGTGGTACGGAATAACCAATGGAATAGCAAGATTCTTAATAGAGGCATAACCAGCTATAATGAACACATTCTTAATGAAAGATTATCTAGAAGTTCGCCTACAGTAATAGTTACCGTATTTATCATTATTGACACTGAGATATTCACCTGTGAAGCTGTTCTTCATGAATAATCAAGATATTCAGCTGTCAAGTTAATTGTCAGGATTATCTTCGTACCAATATCATGAACAGTTTAGTAAATCTTCATGAACACATCTATCATGAAAGGTATTATCTAGATGCCCACCTACAAGTATGTTGACCAGGCTAAATGGTAAACAGAGTGTCAGCTTGACGAACAACATGCTTTGTACAAGTGGCCAGGGCATGTTTATCAAAAGGTGCATCTGGCGTGTGGATATGCAATTCAAAGAGAAAAACCAGCTCTTGAAGAATGGCATACTTGTCCCAACATTACAGCGACAGAAATAGGCAATTTGTGGGCGTGTCCCAATGTTACAGTGACAGAAACATGTAACTTGTGGGCCTGTCCCAAGGTTACAGTGACAAAAACATGTAACTTGTGGGCGTGTCCCAATGTTACAGTGACAGAAACATGTAACTTGTGGGCGTGTCCCAATGTTACAGTGACAGAAACATGTAACTTGTGGGCGTGTCCCAATGTTACAGTGACAGAAACATGTAACTTGTGGGCGTGCCCCAAGGTTACAGTGACAAAAACGGAACTTGTGGGTGTGTCCCAATGTTACAGTGACAAAAACGTAACTTGTGGGCGTGTCCCAATGTTACAGTGACAGAAACAAAGTAGAAAAGTCTCCTCTCTTGGTGCGGCTGAAATGAATAGAGTCACAGCCTCATGGGATATACGGACATAAATACTAACGTACTAAAAGCATAAGTGACTCTCCGCCACACGACCCCAGGAACCTGCGAGGGGTAGGACCAGACCGAGGCAGCCTCACTTTGATTGTAGAGTGAGTATAAATTATTTGATTACGACACGTCTACAGCAGAACAGTCTCAAGTCACATGGCACTCTGCCCACGTCTCTTCTCAATACAATCAGTCCAGGCGTATCAAACGTGGCGACAGTGCCCCCTGGTGGTTGGTAGAATCATCACACTCCCTACTTTTTTTCATCGATTGTTTTTAACAAACGTATCCAGAATGTCCTCGGCCATTTTGAGGTTGTTGTGCGACACTCTCAAGGCCTCCACTGCTTTGAGGCGATCGTAGCCCCGGTCTACGAGTATGGTGACGTGCTCCTCATTTAAACTGCCCACAATCGTTCCATTGTTCTCCTTGTTTAGGTCCTGGTTCTCTCGCAGTCCCTCGCGCCGAGCGGGCAGGGGAATATCATTCACATCTCCACTGAAACAACACACACATCCAATACTAATTAACCATACTTGATGGTTCCAGCTGTCACAGTAGTGTAGAATAGTGGGCAGATCGATCTCATTAACTCATAGAAACAACATCAAAATACTATCATACATTCATATTTTCCCAACAAACACATGTAATTATTTTTGATTTTGTATTTATTTTGTGCCAGATGTATGCTCATCTTTTTGTATCGTAACCATGCATATTTATGCACATGTCTTCAAGTTTGCACGTACATCTTGAACTATCACCCAACCTACATTCCATATCAGTAAAAGAGCTGGAATGCAGGGGGATTACAGGATCCTTCCCCTTCAATGACTCGATATACACTCCCCATCAATGATTCCATATACCCTACCCCTCAATGACTCGATATTCCCTCCCCATCAATGACTTGATAAACCCTCCCCCCTCAATGATTCCATATACCCTCCCCTCAATGATTCCATATACCCTCCCCCTCATTGATTCTATATTTCCTACCCCTTAATGACTCCATATACCCCCCCCCCCCCCCCCCCGTCAATGATTCCATATACCCTCTCCCCCTCAATGATTCTATAGTCCCTCCCCTTGTGAAAGGTGGAGGTGTTTGTCCGTGGGGTGAAGGAGTGTAATAGTGGGGTGGAGGTGTGGGCCTGTGGGGTGAAGGTGTGTCATTGTGGGGTGGAGGTGTATGGGGTGGAGGTCTGTGGGATGGAGGTGTGGGATGGAGGTGTGGGTCTGTGGGATGGAGGTGTGGGTTTGTGGGATGGAGGTGTTGACCTGTGGGATGGAGGTGTGGGATGGAGGTGTTGACCTGTGGGATGGAGGTGTGGGATGGAGGTGTTGACCTGTGGGATGGAGGTGTGGGATGGAGGTGTGGGATGGAGGTGTTGGATGGAGGTGTGGGATGGAGGTGTGGGTCTGTGGGATGGAGGTGTGGGATGGAGGTGTGGGCCTGTGAGGTGGAGGCGTTGGTATACGGGGGAGGTGTGTGACTGTGGGGGAGGTGTGTGACTGTGGGGGAGGTGTGTAACTGTGGGGGAGGTGTGTGACTGTGGGGGAGGTGTGTGACTGTTGGGGAGGTGTGTGACTGTTGGGGAGGTGTGTAACTGTGGGGGAGGTGTGTGACTGTGGTGGAGGTGTGTGACTGTTGGGGAGGTGTGTAACTGTGGGGGAGGTGTATGACTGTGGGGGAGGTGTATGACTGTGGGGGAGGTGTGTAACTGTGGGGGAGGTGTGTGACTGTGGTGCTGGTGTGTGACTGTTGGGGAGGTGTGTAACTGTGGGGGAGGTGTGTGACTGTGGGGTTGAGAGGCTCAGGTTTGCTGTACTTACTGTGACTGAACAGGAGCTGGCTGTTTGGCCCTGGGCATATGGGCAGGTGGGCAGGCATATTCACTTGGAAGTCGATGTAACTGGGGGGGAGCGTTTCCTGTCACGGAGAAAATAGTTCCTGTAAAATGTGAGTGA
Organism: Haliotis rufescens; assembly: GCF_023055435.1. Classification (NCBI taxonomy): domain Eukaryota; kingdom Metazoa; phylum Mollusca; class Gastropoda; order Lepetellida; family Haliotidae; genus Haliotis; species Haliotis rufescens. The sequence continues at coordinate 179,151 of NW_025963858.1, forward strand.
AGCATGAGGAAAGCATTAGGCAAAGCATGCTGGGTAAGCAAATAAGGGCAAGCACAGGCATGCAACTTAAAAACAGCAGAGTCAAGCATGACAAAAATTCAACATAAAAAACAAAATATGGGAACAAAGTGTTTGTTCACATGAATGCTTTGCATGAAAGATCAAGTCAAACATGTTATATATGTGCCAAAGTAATATATTTCTACCTCAACAAGTGCATCACGTCTCAAGAAAGTCGAGAGAACATTGCATACAACTATTCAGGGATATGTTAAGTGCATCGTAAAACCTTCCAGAATTGTTTTGTTGAGGAATTGGTGAGAATTAGAGCCCTAAGTTCTTGTGATTGTGCAGCCTAGTGTTAATGTCAACATCCATGCAGAGGTGTTTACTCATTCAGCCATCCGGGAAGATCCCGTAGAATCCCGGGTAGAATAGGTCTTCAGCAACCCATGCTTGCCTTAAAGGGCGACTATGCTTGTCGTAAGAGGCGACTAACGGGATCGGGTGATCAGGGTTGCTGACTTGGTTGATGCATGTCATCGTATCCCATTCGTGTGGATCAATTTTCATGATGTCAATCACTGGAATGTCTGGTCCTGGCAAGATTATTTACAGACTACCGTCATATAGCTGGAATATTGCTGACTGCGGCGTTAAACAACAAACACACAAAACAAACAAAACTCATTCAGCAGATAATGAGAGTGAGTGAGTGAGTGATGACTGCATTACTCCAGCTCTATCCCTATGGCAGGCTGTGAGTAATGGACCAGACAAACCAGTGACTGAAAGGATGTCAGTAAATCCCCACCATCAGGGTACACAGACACACCATCAACCCTGTCACAGAGAACTCATCCCAGACTGTAGGTGATGGGTCACTAACTCTACGCAACTGCATGGTACTCAAGATGAGTGAGTGAGTGAGTGAGTGAGTGAGTGAGTGAGTGAGTGACCCTGTCACAGAGAACTCATCCCAGACTGTAGGTGATGGGTCAGTAACTCTACTCTACTGCATGGTACTCAAGATGAGTGAGTGAGTGAGTGAGTGAGTGAGTGAGTGAGTGAGTGAGTGACCCTGTCACAGAGAACTCATCCCAGACTGTAGGTGATGGGTCAGTAACTCTACTCTACTGCATGGTACTCAAGATGAGTGAGTGAGTGAGTGAGTGACCCTGTCACAGAGAACTCATCCCAGACTGTAGGTGATGGGTCAGTAACTCTACTCTACTGCATGGTACTCAAGATGAGTGAGTGAGTGAGTGAGTGAGTGAGTGAGTGAGTGACCCTGTCACAGAGAACTCATCCCAGACTGTAGGTGATGGGTCAGTAACTCTACTCTACTGCATGGTACTCAAGATGAGTGAGTGAGTGAGTGAGTGAGTGAGTGAGTGAGTGAGTGAGTGAGTGAGTGAGTGAGTGAGTGAGTGAGTGAGTGAGTGAGTGAGTGACCCTGTCACAGAGAACTCATCCCAGACTGTAGGTGATGGGTCAGTAACTCTACTCTACTGCATGGTACTCAAGATGAGTGAGTGAGTGAGTGAGTGAGTGAGTGAGTGAGTGACCCTGTCACAGAGAACTCATCCCAGACTGTAGGTGATGGGTCAGTAACTCTACTCTACTGCATGGTACTCAAGATGAGTGAGTGAGTGAGTGAGTGAGTGAGTGAGTGAGTGAGTGAGTGACCCTGTCACAGAGAACTCATCCCAGACTGTAGGTGATGGGTCAGTAACTCTACTCTACTGCATGGTACTCAAGATGAGTGAGTGAGTGAGTGAGTGAGTGAGTGACCCTGTCACAGAGAACTCATCCCAGACTGTAGGTGATGGGTCACTAACTCTACTCTACTGCATGGTACTCAAGATGAGTGAGTGAGTGAGTGAGTTTGGTTTTAAGCTGCTTTTAGCAATATTCCAGCAATATCACAGCAGGGGACACCAGAAATGGGCTTCACACATTGTACCTATGTCGGGAATCGAACCCGGGTCTTCAGCGTGACGAGCGAACACTTTAACCACTAGGCTACCCGACCACCCTGGTACTCAAGATGAGTGAAGGACCCAACTGGTAATTGTTGTTTATAACCATCCCAATATTTAATTATATACTTTATAACTGTGTGGTTTAAATGGTATTGTCTTTAAAAAACAACAACATAAATACAAAATAGTACACAGGGTGGAAATTAACGCTCACCAATAGGCCCGAGGCCAGTAGAAAATACCTCGGGCTAATATAATCATACTTCTACTTGGCTATAGGCCCTGTTTTTTTAACAAATGCTGTTAATTATCGCCTCTCGATTCTGGCATAATCTTTCAAGTCTTAAAAGATTGAGTTAAAAGATTAGTTAATAAATATGGCAAATACTTGCCCGTTTTCACCATGTGTAAACTTTGATGGACACCTGTACCGAACTTAAACTTGCTGACCTGCTGTCTGCTGTATAGGTAACCTATACCTAACAAGTATGCTACAAGACGTGCTACTCCATGTATAACTCTAATGTCATATACTGAACTGAATAAAAAATATTTAAAAAAAAGAAAAAAAAGAAAAAGAAAAAAAAGATTTAAATTTAAGAGTCTGCTTAATTTTTAAGGACTAGTAACAATTCCGAAAGGCCTGTGTTTTTCGAGTTAATTTCCATCACTGGCACGGCACAAGACAGAAGACAACTGATCGTGACAGTGTGACCACATGACTGTGAGACAGTGTGACAGTGAGACTGACCAAGACTTCAGCGTCACAAGCAGAGACATAAGGGTCAACACATGAAGCTTCAGGATATTTTCTGAGTATGACATATCTCACATGGGATAATATCTCACCGTATTCAAGTTACCAAGACAACAGACAAGTATTTTATTGAAATGGCGATAGGAGTTCTATAAGCATGCACGTCAAGCCCATGGTGACTCCAGGCCATATTAGGTGCCCACTACCCTATGCCTGTGGTAATACTGCTGATTCAGCACCTATCTCTCCATAGGGGACACAGCTGATGAGTGAATGTATGATGAGTAAATGTATGCTTGTGGTAATACTGCTGATTCAGCACCTATCTCTCCATAGGGGACACAGCTGATGAGTGAATGTATGATGACTGAATGTATGCTTGTGGTAATACTGCTGATTCAGCTCCTATCTCTCCATAGGGGACACAGCTGATGAGTGAATGTATGATGAGTAAATGTATGCTTGTGGTAATACTGCTGATTCAGCACCTATCTCTCCATAGGGGACACAGCTGATGAGTGAATGTATGATGAGTGAATGTATGATGACTGAATGTATGATGAGTGAATGTATGATGAGTAAATGTATGCTTGTGGTAATACTGCTGATTCAGCACCTATCTCTCCATAGGGGACACAGCTGATGAGTGAATGTATGATGACTGAATGTATGATGAGTGAATGTATGATGAGTGAATGTATGATGACTGAATGTATGATGAGTGAATGTATGATGACTGAATGTATGCTTGTGGTAATACTGCTGATTCAGCACCTATCTCTCCATAGGGGACACATCTGATGAGTGAATGTATGCTTGCACACATCTCACATATGGCATATACCACACAGACATCCTTGGAGTAGCATAATATTTGTATTACTAAGTAGTGTAAGTATCACACACAGACATCCCTGGAGTGGTATAATACTTGTATTACACAGCAGTGCATATGACATCACACAAACATCCTCGGAGCGGTATAATAACGCAGTGTATATAGACAATACAGACAAGATGCAGAAGGTGGTTATCTGTAGCAATATGTAGCATTTAGTCTCCAGTAGTTAAGCACAGCAGACCACTGCTCTCATAGATCTTATACGGTTTAGACACAATAATGCATACTGCAGACAGAACAAGAGATCAATATAGAAGTGGCGAAGGGAACAAAGCAAATAGCTGCCACAGGAAAAAGCTCATATAATGAGATCACTGCCTAAGGCATAACTTTTGCAGAGTCTCAAAACCTAGCTTACATAGCCTCCACTTCCCGTCTTGACCCCTCCCTGTTATTGTCTGGTAACTACACAGTGATTAATGGCTTTCCTGCTTGGGTATATCTGCCCCTAACATTGCCTATTGCCACTGAATTCCCCAACCCCTTGTGTAAGGATGCTGGTATGCTGATGCCGTACCTCCCTCAGGTGACGGCGGGTGTTTGGAGATGCCCTCCGACGTGGGGGAGGTGTTGATGAGGGGGTGCACGCCAGGCAGGGGTTTGTCGTAGTGCGAGTCCGGCTCCGTGTCAACGGTCTTCACAGTGTGGCCGGGGATGTCGTACCTTAGCTCCGCATAGGACACTCCTGAAACACAGGCTACATCTTAGACACTGCCACCCTTCCCTCTAAACACTTACTACACCTGCACCCAGAAGCCGAACTTGAGTTAACATTCCGCTGCTACACAGTGGGATCCTCTGGAGCCACAAGGGGTTGAGTTTAGGGGTTAGAGGTTCGTGGACACCATGTGAGGAGATATTCTCAAGCTAAACATTAGTGTGATGTTACTTTCTGTACACTGACTTTTACCAGACACAAGACATAAACTAGGCTCTCCACAAGGGAACGTTCCCATCTAATGTGCGAGAGTGGGGTGTATGAGAGGGTGGAATATGAGAGTGGGGCGTTGGAGCGAGTGGAATATGAGAGAGTGGGGCGTGGGAGAGAGTGGGTGAGTGAGTGAGTGGGTAAGTGAGTGAGTGGTAGCTAGCAGCAGCCAAGTGTTCAGGTGTGTGTGAGGACAGCTGTATCTAACCTTGGTCCTTCTCTGCGGGCGTCACGTTGATGACCGTCCTCTGGGGTACTGTCGGCCGCTGGAGGCGTGGCGTGTCTTCGTCGTCTGCTGGCGGGGTGGGTGGAAGCTGACGTCTGTCAACACAACACAACACAACACATCTCGTCACTCAGCAAACACAGAAAACCTCACACATAATGGAGAAACTTTCGAATACTGACAGTAGTGCTTAATGTTTGTTTGTGTGCTCTCAGCCATGAACACTGGGCCAGACAAACCAGTGATTAACACAAAGACTAACATCCCATGTAGTCAGAGTATGACACAGCAAGTCTGTTTGTCTGTTGCTTAATGCCACACTCAGCGCTATTCAAGCAATGTGACGGCAGTCTGAAATATTTGTTTGTTTGTGTGTTTGTTTGTTTGTTGTTTAACGCCGCACTCAGCAGTATTCCAGCTATATGACGGCGCCTGTAAAAAAATCGAGTCTGGACCAGACAATCCAGTGATGGACATCATGAGCATCGATCTAAGCAATTGGGATCACTCACTCACTCACTCACTCACTCACTCACTCACTCACTCACTCACTCACTCGGTACACCAGTGTTGGGTACCTGCGACATAATAACGCTTCGTTCAGTTTAGCAACTGTTTGATGCGTCCATATAATCACCATGGCTGGGCGGGTGCGCTTCGCGAGACGAGTATGAACGTTATCAGCCAGGCGAACCAGAGCAGGGTCCCTTTTCACAAAGCGATCGTAGGGCTACGACTACCGTAACTCCTATACCTTAACATAGACTTACGACCGTCTTAGGTCTACGATCTCTTTGTGAAACGGGCCCGCAATGCAGACTGGACGCCAATCCGACACGAAACACATGTACGGATTCGGACCTCTTCTGATCACATAGCCAACCAACATAATACTAAGTTTTAATTAGCCAAGTCATTCATTATGCGATGCATACATATATATTTGGTAATTCCCTGAAGGTATCCCTAACCAGTAAACAGGCAAATAACATTGTCTAACGTGGAGCTGATCAGGATGATATATTAAATTTGTACTTTCATTGATTGAAATGTATTTATTTCGATTCAGGTTTAAACACGTTGCAAAGCACAGATCCGGATGACAGACACAGCGGTTTTCTGGAGCGTTTCGATATAGAGTTCACGCCCTTGTCAAGCTGAATGACTGTAAGAATGAACATGGATACTTCCCTGGATGCGAAAGTAAACACAGAAGTGCTTATCCACTGAAGTTTTCTTATTTACTCACCAACTTGTTGAATGCCAATAAAACAGTTTTGTCTTACTCTATTTTGTATATTTTTATTTTTAGTTCTTGATTTTTTTGTTCATCATAAGTAAGAGCTTGTGTTTGAGTAATGAATACGCCCGTAATTCTTTCTCGTGAAAGCTTAACACCAAACGCAAATCAGTTTGAATATATGTATTTTGATATGATGATAATGATCGCACAACACAGCCAGATGTTATGTTATTACCTATATGACTTATATATGAAATACATGAGCGAAAAAAACTGATTGTCATAGTATAGTCAAGCAGTGTGAAGACTGATACCATGTAGTGCAGGTAAAATATTATTTGAATGCCTTCACACGGGCACTGACGAAGATTGTACAGGGTTATACTATACCTTTGTTTAAGCTGCGCCCTTAAGACGAAACGACTGCATTAGCATGCCGAAGCTGTTGTTGTTGTCGTGGTTGTGATTGACTGCCAGACATGAGGCCGGATGACTCGGGGCACATGCGGTTGTATGTTTGGTTATGCCTGAAATTGTCTGCCCTTTGACTGCTTGGCTTGGAGTGAGTTGCCCCTTTCGGCCTTGCTCGGGGGGTGGGGAAAGGTGGTCGGTGGAGCAGCGCATACTGCGTACCAAATTAGTTGACAACGTTGCGGAAGTAGTTCCTGGATGAATACTACACATTGTATAATACTTGAAGTTTTGTAAATACGCAACAAAAGCCTAAACCACAAAGACAGACGCGACGGATAAAATGGAAAACCAAAAGAACAAAGCTTTTCGTTGATTATGAATAATATTTCTGGAATATTGTATGTTATATTTATATAAATTCTACCATTTCTCAGCGCACTATTTAAACTTTAAATTAAAAATTCCTTTTACTATAAGTTATAACCAATGATGGATGCATGTCGATGAATCTCATATGCACGACAGTTCATTTGGTAAAGCTTGGATGGTGTCGTCCGCTGTCCGTTGTCCGTCGTCTGTACGTCAACAATTGATTCCATCGACTTCTTCCTCTGAACCACTTATTGGAAATAAACGAAATGTGACTGAAAGCATAACATGGCGGGAATTAAAAAATTACAAATGGAGGGGCTGACACTATCCCCCCCACCACCACACACAGGGGGGCTGAGGGGCAGGGCCACATAGGGGTATTTGGATATATTGATTTTAGGGACTTCTTCTCTAGAACTAAGAGATAGATATCAACCATATATTGTTGGAAGCATACTCCGATGGGGAGAATTCAAATTGTACAGTGGTTGATCGCCTCGGCGCCCCCCCCCCCCCCTGCCACCCCGATCCCTCCCTCCCTTTACAATGGTGTAGGAGTAATGGCCCATACACCAAGTACGGATCGAGTGATCAGATGAACTGAATGACCCTTCTCAAAAACAATTTCTTAAAACATCAATAGTCTTTACATATACGTCTCTTCACGCACATCTTGATAGCACAGAGGGAACGTTGCTGCGCTGACGATGACAAGGTTTCACGTTCCAAACGCATAGGAGTTGATAATCATTTTTTCACGTGCAAACCTTATAGAATAAAGTTCACTTCAAACACCCCGTGAGAGGAAAGTGTGACAATGTGTCAATGAGGTTTGTACCGCCCATCAATCACATTGTTGTAATGATGCTTGGCTGAAATGGCAGTACTATTGCGTAGTCCTGTATAGATTTCTGGAGCAAGATGGCTTTACTATTGGTGTAAAAAAGGTATTATAAATACCACAGGATTGGATATGGCTCATATCTACCATTTAGGTTTGTTTCGTGCCGTGCCGGCTGGGCTGGGCTGGGCTGGGCTGGGCTGGGCTTCAAGTTTGTATTAACAATATGTGCCGTGAAAACAGCTGGCCAGGTCAATAGGAAAGAACCAACTAATGCGGCAGAAAAATAGTTGAAACATAGATATCTGAAATATAGCTAAAGTTTAATACTGTGGCTCCAAGTCTGATCCAAAGTATGAGGTGTAGCAGCCAACGAATGTTCATTGCCTTTAACGTTCTCTGATCATGTCTTACTTAAGTTTAACGCCACCGTAAAACATTCATTCAGCAACGCATGTATATATTTACAAAAGATAATTACAAGCAAGGAATCGAACTCCCCATCACAGTTTCAAATAGCGCGACTCGCTGCCGTATGCGCAAAACACATCTCTGTCAATGGGTGTGTCAGTTTCCCTGTCATACCTTCACATTTTGGGAGGTACGCGAAAGGAATCAGGCATGCACGTGTTCATTTGGTTATGCGCGGGAGTATACAAATTGTGGTTCCAGGACAATATGTTTCCAGAGTATATTTGTTTGCCAAAATAATCTAATAATTGACAAGAAGTGCAATTAATATGTCTATATTATAAAGGTGTGAATGTAAGGGGGAAATGTTAGGTCTGACCAGCTTATTAGTAGGTAATTGCCTTGCAGTCAAGTCAACAACAAATATAATTGCTTTTATTTCTTAATAGTCCAGGCCCTTAAGGGGATAGCTCGCGTTGTGTCTACAAGCACCAAATTTCGCACAGGTGTAGACCAGAACATACTAAATTCACCTTTGGAGGGCAAATAGCATTGAACATGATACAAAACATCACCAGCATGGGCATCTGCAGCTGGTGCAATAGATTTACCCTTCAACTGGAAGTTATCATTAGACTTTGCCCAGCTTTTTAGATGTGCATCTACGGTGTCAGTTGCCACCTTCCGTATATTGGTCTGGTCATCTCCATCACAGATAATGCAGCATTTAACATTACTGCCTTTTCCATAGGATGCCCCCGCTGATCTGAATTTTTGGGGTGGACTCTGTGTTCATGTTTTTGACGCAGCCTCTTCTTACGAGAACTACTACAGTAGCTCCTACATGATTTTTGATACTTAGCATTATAGGATCTGAGTGTTGCAACAATACCTGATCCATTTTTTACTTGGTCAAAGAAGACTGAAATATCCAACTGAACGGCATTGATTTCCTTAAAGTCAGTCAGGTTTCTGCCAAGAGTGCAAAGTCCTTCTGCCTTTGGTGTTTGCAACTCTTCACTTTTATCTGACTGGCAAACACAGCAAAGTCCCCTACAGAGATGGAAATATAGGAATACATTCACTGGACAAGTAGCCATATACGACACCTACGTGTGATTAATGCACAATTAGTCATGACCACCTATATCAGCGTTTCTTGAAGAAGTAAAAATACATGCAAGGAACAATTCATGTGACCTTTATGTGTTCAGTAATATAAACCATCAACCACCAGCAGTGCATTATACTCATTTGCAGACCAGAAAATAACATTATTATGTGACATCCAAATTAAACCTGAACCTTAAGTATGCCCCTGGAAAACCTCTGGACAAAGCGTATTTTGTATGTCAACACAAAGCTCAAAAACCTATGAAAAGAGCCTTCATTCATGATTCTATGACTTTTGGTTATTTAAATAGGACAGGATCCAATAGGGATTGGCGGCCATCATGGATTTTACTAATATGGCGGCCCCATTGATCACCGGCTTTGGCGCCCTCCAAAAATGAAGTTCTGGTCTACACCTGTCTACACCTACAGATGTCCTGGTTCCCTAACCCTAAGTCTGTTAAAGGGGAGCCCTACCGATGTCCTGGTTACCTTACCCTAAGACTGTTAAAGGGGAGCCTTACCCTTATCCTGATTCCCTAACTCTAAGACTGTTAAAGGGGAGCCCTACCCATGTCCTGGTTACCTAACCCTAAGACTGTTAAAGGGGAGCCCTACCCATGTCCTGATTCCCTAACCCTAAGACTGTTAAAGGGGAGCCCTACCCTTGTCCTGATTCCCTAACCCTAAGACTGTTAAAGGGGAGCACTACCCATGTCCTGATTCCCTAACCGACTGCTAAAAGGGAGCCCTACCTTTGCCCTGATTCCCTAACCCTAAGACTGTTAAAGGGGAGCCCTACCCTTGCCCTGATTCCCTAACCGACTGCTAAAAGGGAGCCCTACCTTTGCCCTGATTCCCTAACCCTAAGTCTGTTAAAGGGGAGCCCTACCGATGTCCTGGTTACCTTACCCTAAGACTGTTAAAGGGGAGCCTTACCCTTATCCTGATTCCCTAACTCTAAGACTGTTAAAGGGGAGCCCTACCCATGTCCTGGTTACCTAACCCTAAGACTGTTAAAGGGGAGCCCTACCCATGTCCTGATTCCCTAACCCTAAGACTGTTAAAGGGGAGCCCTACCTATGTCCTGATTCCCTAACCCTAAGACTGTTAAAGGGGGCCCTACCCATGTCCTGATTCCCTAACCCTAAGACTGTTAAAGGGGAGCCCTACCCATGTCCTGAATTCCCTAACCCTTAGACTGCGAAAGGGGAGCCCTACCCTTGCCCTGATTCCCTAACCCTAAGACTGTTAAAGGGGAGCCTTACCCTTATCCTGATTCCCTAGCCCCTAAGCATGTTAAAGGGGAGCCCTACCTAATCTTAAGACTGTTAAAGGGGAGCCCTACAGATGTCCTGGTTCCCTAACCCTAAGCATGTTAAAGGGGAGCCCTACCCATGTCCTGATTCCCTAACCCTAAGACTGTTAAAGGGGAGCCCTACCTATGTCCTGATTCCCTAACCCTAAGACTGTTAAAGGGGGCCCTACCCATATCCTGATTCCCTAACCCTAAGACTGTTAAAGGGGAGCCCTACCCATGTCCTGATTCCCTAACCCTTAGACTGCGAAAGGGGAGCCCTACCCTTGCCCTGATTCCCTAACCCTATGACTGTTAAAGGGGAGCCCTACCCATGTCCTGATTCCCTAACCCTAAGACTGTTAAAAGGGAGCCCTACCCATGTCCTGATTTCCTAACCCTAAGACTGTTAAAGGGGAGCCCTACCCATGTCCTGATTCCCTAACCCTTAGACTGCGAAAGGGGAGCCCTACCCTTGCCCTGATTCCCTAACCCTAAGACTGTTAAAAGGGAGTTCTACCCTTGCCCTGATTCCCTAACCCTATGACTGTTAAAGGGGAGCCCTACCCATGTCCTGATTCCCTAACCCTAAGACTGTTAAAAGGGAGCCCTACCCTTGCCCTGATTCCCTAACCCTATGACTGTTAAAGGGGAGCCCTACCAATGTACTGGTTACCTAACCTAAGACTCTAGAAGGGGCATTGTACCTATGCTTTGGTTCCCTTATCTGAAGACTCTAATATGGAAGCCAGCCCTTTCCTTACCCTAAGACACTTGAAGGGGTGCTATACCCTTGTTCAGGCTCCCAAACCCCAAGACACTTACAGGAGAGCTATATTCTTGCTCAGGTTCCCTAACCCTAAGACACTTAAAGGGGTTCACTAACTTTACTCAGGTTTCTAACCCTAATTCATTTAAAGGGGTTCCCTCGCCATAAACTAGTTCCCTGCCCTTGAGACTCTTGACCCTTGAGCCCTTGCCCTGGTAACCTAACCCTAAGAAACTTAAAGGGGTGCTCTACCCTTGCTCAGGTTCCCTAACCCTAAGACACTTAATGGGGTTCACTGCCTTTGCTCAGGTTCCTAACCCCAACACACTTAATGGGGTTCACTGCCTTTGCTCAGGTTCCTAACCCTAAGACACTTAATAGGGTTCACTACCCTTGCTCATGTTATCTTACCCTAAGACACTAACCCTAACCCTAACCCTAACCCTAACCCTAACCCTAACCCTAACTCTAACCCTAACCCTGCTTTACATTTGCTCAGGTTCCCAAATCCTAAGACACTTAAAGGGGTTCACTACCTTTGCTTAGGTTTCTAACCCTAAGACACTTAATGGGGTTCACTACCTTTGCTCAGGTTCCTAACCCTAAGACACTTAAAGGGTTTCGCTACCTTTGCTCAGGTTCCTAACCCTAAGACACTTAAAGGGTTTCGCTACCTTTACTCAGGTTCCTAACCCTAAGACATCTAAAAGGGGTTCACTACCTTTGCTTAGGTTTCTAACCCTAAGACACTTAATGGGGTTCACTACCTTTGCTCAGGTTCCTAACCCTAAGACACTTAAAGGGTTTCGCTACCTTTGCTCAGGTTCCCAAATCCTAAGACACTTAAAGGGTTTCGCTACCTTTGCTCAGGTTCCTAACCCTAAGACACTTAAAGGGTTTCGCTACCTTTGCTCAGGTTCCTAACCCTAAGACACTTAAAGGGTTTCGCTACCTTTACTCAGGTTCCTAACCCTAAGACACTTAAAGGGTTTCGCTACCTTTGCTCAGGTTCCCAAATCCTAAGACACTTAAAGGGTTTCGCTACCTTTGCTCAGGTTCCTAACCCTAAGACACTTAAAGGGTTTCGCTACCTTTGCTCAGGTTCCTAACCCTAAGACACTTAAAGGGTTTCGCTACCTTTACTCAGGTTCCTAACCCTAAGACATCTAAAAGGGGTTCACTACCTTTGCTTAGGTTTCTAACCCTAAGACACTAAATGGGGTTCACTACCTTTGCTCAGGTTCCTAACCCTAAGACACTTAAAGGGTTTCGCTACCTTTGCTCAGGTTCCCAAATCCTAAGACACTTAAAGGGTTTCGCTACCTTTGCTCAGGTTCCTAACCCTAAGACACTTAAAGGGTTTCGCTACCTTTGCTCAGGTTCCTAACCCTAAGACACTTAAAGGGTTTCGCTACCTTTACTCAGGTTCCTAACCCTAAGACACTTAAAGGGTTTCGCTACCTTTGCTCAGGTTCCCAAATCCTAAGACACTTAAAGGGTTTGGCTACCTTTGCTCAGGTTCCTAACCCTAAGACACTTAAAGGGTTTCGCTTCCTTTACTCAGGTTCCTAACCCTAAGACACATAAAGGGTTTGGCTACCTTTGCTCAGGTTCCTAACCCTAAGACACTTAAAGGGTTTCGCTACCTTTGCTCAGGTTCCTAACCCTAAGACACTTAAAGGGTTTCGCTACCTTTACTCAGGTTCCTAACCCTAAGACACTTAAAGGGTTTCGCTACCTTTGCTCAGGTTCCTAACCCTAAGACACCTAAAAGGGGTTCACTACATTTGCTCAGGTTCTTAACCCTAAGACACTTAAAGGGTTTTGCTACCCTTGCTCAGGTTCTGAGACACGTAAACTGGATGCAGATCTCAGTGGTGGGTGGGGTAGCCACGTTCACTGTGTGCTGATGTTGGTGGGTGTGGTAGCCATCCCGACTGAATGCAGGTTTAAGTGTTGGGTGGGCTAGCCACCTTCACTGTTTGTTCGTTGGTGTGGCAACAATCTCGATAGGGTGAACACATCAGTGGTGGGTAGGCCCTTCTAATAAAGCCAAACACAGCCCACCCTTCTAATTCGGTATATCTTAACTGAAAATAGGCCATTTAGGCTTGAAACGAATTTGGCATTGTCCACTTCATATCTTGAAAACCAATTAACGAGATAACACTTGTAAAGCAAACCCATTTAAAATAAAGTCAAGTTCCTTTACCAACAGATGTTACCAGTTATTGCTGTGCTTATTTGAGAACCGCACACAGCCCACCCTTCTAATTTGGTATATCTTAACTGAAAATAGGCCATTTAGGCTTGAAACGAATTTGGCATTGTCCACTTCATATCTTGAAAACCAACTAACGAGATAACATTTGTAAAGCAGACCCACTTAAAACAAAAGTCAAGTTCCTTTACCAACAGATGTTACCAGTTATTGCTGTGCTTTTTGGAGAACCGCACACAGCCCACCTTTCTAATTCGGTACATCTTCACTGAAAATAGGCAATTTAGGCTCGAAATAGGTTTGCAACTGTCCACTTCATATCTTGAAAACCAATAAACAAGATAACATTTGTGAAGTAAACCCATTTAAAACAAAAGTCAAGTTCCTTTACCAACAGATGTTACCAGTTATTGCTGTCCTTTTTGGAGAACCGCACACAGCCCACCTTTCTAATTCGGTATATCTTCACTGAAAATAGGCCATTTAGGCTTGAAACGAATTTGGCATTGTCCACTTCATATCTTGAAAACCAACTAACGAGATAACATTTGTAAAGCAGACCCACTTAAAACAAAAGTCAAGTTCCTTTACCAACAGATGTTACCAGTTATTGCTGTGCTTTTTGGAGAACCGCACACAGCCCACCTTTCTAATTCGGTACATCTTCACTGAAAATAGGCAATTTAGGCTCGAAATAGGTTTGCAACTGTCCACTTCATATGTTGAAAACCAATTAACAAGATAACATTTCTGAAGCAAACCCATCTAAAACAAAAGTCAAGTTTCTTTACCAACAGATGTTACCAGTTACTGCTGTGCTTTTTGGAGAACCGCACACAGCCCACCCTTCTAATTCGGTATATCTTAACTGAAAATAGGCCATTTAGGCTCAAAACGAATTTGGCATTGTCCACTTTATATGTTGAAAACCAATTAACGAGATAACATTTGTGAAGCAAACCCACTTAAAACAAAAGTCAAGTTCCTTTACCAACAGATGTTACCAGTTATTGCTGTGCTTTTTGGAGAACCGCACACAGCCAACCCTTCTAATTCAGTACATCTTCACTGAAACTAGGCAATTTAGGCTCGAAATGGGTTTGGCATTGTCCACTTCATATCTTGAAAACCTATAAACAAGATAACATTTGTGAAGTAAACCCATTTAAAACAAAAGTCAAGTTCCTTTACCAACAGATGTTACCAGTTATTGCACTGCTTTTTGGAGAACCGCACACAGCCCACCCTTCTAATTCGGTACATCTTCACTGAAAATAGGCCATTTAGGCTTGAAACGGGTTTGGCACGGTCCTCTTCATATGTTGAAAACCAATTAACAAGATAACATCTGTGAAGCAAACCCATTTAAAACAAAAGTCAAGTTTCTTTACCAACAGATGTTACCAGTTACTGCTGTGCTTTTTGGAGAACCGCACACAGCCCACCCTTCTAATTCGGCATATCTTAACTGAAAATAGGCCATTTAGGCTCAAAACGAATTTGGCATTGTCCACTTTATATGTTGAAAACCAATTAACGAGATAACATTTGTGAAGCAAACCCACTTAAAACAAAAGTCAAGTTCCTTTACCAACAGATGTTACCAGTTATTGCTGTGCTTTTTGGAGAACCGCACACAGCCCACCCTTCTAATTCAGTACATCTTCACTGAAAATAGGCAATTTAGGCTCGAAATGGGTTTGGCATTGTCCACTTCATATCTTGAAAACCAATAAACAAGATAACATTTCTGAAGCAAACCCATTTAAAACAAAAGTCAAGTTCCTTTACCAACAGATGTTACCAGTTATTGCTGTGCTTATTTGAGAACAGCACATAGCCCACCCTTCTAATTCGGTATATCTTCACTGAAAATAGGCCATTTAGGCTTGAAACGAATTTGGCATTGTCCACTTCATATGTTGAAAACCAAATAACGAGAAAACATTTGTGAAGCAAACCAATTTAAAACAAAAGTCAAGTTCCTTTACCAACAGATGTTACCAGTTATTGCTGTGCTTTTTGGAGAACCGCACACAGCCCACCCTTCTAATTCAGTACATTTTCATTAAAAATAGGCCATTTAGGTTTGAAACGGGTTTGGCACTGTCCACTACATATCTTGAAAACCAATAAACAAGATAACATTTGTGAAGAAAACCCATTTAAAACAAAAGTCAAGTTCCTTTACCAACAGATGTTACCAGTTATTGCTGTGCTTTTTGAGGAACCGCACACAGCCCACTCTTCTAATTCAGTACATCTTCACTGAAAATAGGCCATTTAGGCTTGAAACGGGTATAGCACTTCATATCTTGAAAACCAATACACAAGATAACATTTGTGAAGCAAACGCACTTAAAACAAAACTCAAGTTCCTTTACCAACAGATGTTCCAGTTACACACTTTGCCTGTTGTATCAACTCTTTCAACCCCCTACACCCTGTTCTTGTGGCATCAACGGTTTCCAACCCGCTACAAACTGTCCTTGCAGAATCAACTGTTTCCAACCACATACACCCTGTCCTTGTTGTATCAACTGTTTCCAACCCCCCACACACGGTCGTTGTTGTATCAACTGTTTCCAACCCCCTACACATTGTC